>NC_041382.1:416657296-416663770 GCF_002162155.2 Triticum dicoccoides
TCTGTACGTTGCTTCTGTACTATGTTAAAAAAATAGGTCTGACCGGCTTGCGGCCCACGAATCGTCCCACACGGTATCTCTTCTCTCTAAAATAAAAGAACAAGTTCGACCGACAGTTCCTATTTTGGTACGGGATAGCGACCTACCGCGCACCCTCCTGTACGCCATGTTTTCTGTATGGGTCAGCCCATTCTTTGCTTTCCCCCAACTATTTTGAGAAGGTTTTAGAACCTTCCGTGAGCCGGTTTTTCTTTTCCTTTTGTTTTGTTCGCATGTTTTTTTTCTTTTATCTTTTCTCGCATTCTTTCCTTCTTCTTCTTCTTCTTCTTCTTCTTTTCCTTTTTCGTTTTTTCTTCTTAATTTTGTGGAGATTTTTTTGAATTTGTGAATATTTTATTGAATTCGTTAACAATTTTTGAACTCATGGACATATTTATAAATATGAGAATTCCATATAGCTCGTGTAATCCATTGGTCCGATAGTAACTCCCTCAAGTCTGAACATTACTGAAGAATTCGACACTTCTACTGTTCACCCACAGCTCACTTACCCTTTCACTACGGTTGATGACTTGGGACCGTCCATCTCGGATCCTAGGGGTCATACTCACCCATTGTTTATCTTCTTCTGTTGCTTGCTTGTGTGTTGTGCTATATAGCCCGTGTAAGCCAGAAGGCATAGCTATCTTATCTCTTGTATTAGGGTTGAACCCTAGCCACTACCATGTCCTGGCCTACATAATCTTTCGTTGTAATCCCTAAATTCTAGTACAACATTCCTTTCAGAGTGGTGAATTCCTGTGATACGCTGAGCTTCCTCTCTTCCCTTGCTTGGTGATATTGCTCCAAAAATCCTCACCTTTTTTGGGAAGGTTGTACAACCTTCCATGAGCCGGTTTTTCTTTTCCGTTTGTTTGTTTGCGTGGTTTTTTTTTTCTTTTTATCTTTTTTTTGCATTTTTCCTTCTTGGTCTTTGCCTTTTCCTTTTTCTTCTTAATTTTGTGAAGATTTTTTGAAATTTGTGAAAATTTTATTGAATTCGCTAACAATTTCTGAATTCATGGGCATATTTCCAAATATGAGAACGTTTTTAATATTCATGAATTTTTTGAATTCACATTTTTTTAAAAAAATCATGGAAATCTTTTAAAACTCGTGAACATTTATTGAAATTCATGATTTTTTTTCAAATACGGGATCATTTTTTCAATGCAAGTACATTTATAAAATTAGAGAATAATTTTCAAATTTAAGAGCATTTCTTCAATTTGAGAACAAATGGACTCATGAATAGAACTTTTTTAAAAGCTCACTGGATATTTTTGAAATAAAGTAATTTTTTAAAATCTCAAAGATTTTGAAAGAAGCTAAACAAGAAAAAACAGAAAAGAAAAATAACAAACAAAAATAAACGATTTTTTTTATAGAAGGCCTACCACGTACCTGGGCCGGCCCAAGTTCGCGCGAGTCCACCGCACGGGTTCGGAAATAGGAGTCCTGGTCCGACCCGGCTACGTATTATCGTAGGATATACGTACGATCTAGAAATACGACGTACAGATATAACCGACCTAGACAATTGCAAATACAGAGATCCGGATCTACAAATACGTAGATACGGGAACCACATACGTACCCCGGCTTTCGCTTTCGTTTCGAAGCTCTCGCGTTGGGCGGCAAGGTGATCGGCGGAACACGAAGATCAAATCGAGTAAGTCGCCTTCTTCTTCCTCCGTCGATCCGATCGAATTAGGGTTCGTGCTTTTCGTCCCCTTTTCTGCTTCCTTGGTCTTTGGTCTCTGTTCTTGACAGGGCAAGATCAAGATGGCCGCGGTTCTTCCTGCGCTGCTGCCAACCCCACCGTCGGCCCCAATCGCTACGTTGCTCAAGACATCGCGGACGGACGGAAAGCCTGGCCGTGCGTCGGCGACCCGGAGATGGATAGATAACAAATTTATGATTCTGGCCGCCGCGTCGGACTTGACCGGCGGTGAGCGCGTCGGACGCGTGCTGTCGGAGATGAGCGGAAGCGAGCGAGTCAGACGCGTGGCATCGGACATGGGCGGCGGCGACCGTGCCGGACGCGTGGCATCGGACACGGACGGCGGTGATCGCGCCGGACGCGCGACATTGGGCATGGGCGGCGGTGACCGCGCCGGTCGCGAGGAGTCTCGAACAAGCTGGAGCGCTGTGAAGAGGCCTGCCAGCCGCGCCCCTTTCACTGATCGGTGTGACAAGAAGCCCAAGGCTCCGGTCGACAAGGAAGCGGCTCCGGAGGCAGAGCAACTGTTCGCTGGTCCGACGTTCATGAGCGCCGTGCCCCCGGACCCAAGCGAGCTCCCGATCCCGTACTACTTCTTGAAGAAGAAGAAGACGGGCTAGTGGACTAGCAAGTAGCAACAACACATGGGATTGGTCCCTTACTACAGTCGTCGTCGTCGTGTAATCTTGCTTTGTAGTGTTATTAAACCCAATTTCAGCGCTTCATAGATGCGCTTTTAGTAGTGTAATTTGTCATGGCTCTGGGTTGTGTTCATGTTAGTAAAACCCAACCCAGAGAGGGGCGGATGGGTGGCATGACAATCATAAACTATCTTCATGTTATTTTACTCCCCTTGCAATTCTTCCTACAGTTTGCATCCGGTTCCTCTACTGAAGAAACCCAGTTCCGCTAAATCTGTCGCTATAATCAAGACTGAAAATCTGTCATAATCTGGAAGATTGGAACAAGGCAATGTTTCTATCCAGTCTCTGTTGATTTAACAAGTCTCTTCATTTATAATCCTTGATTTGGAGCAGGAGTTCCATTTCTACTGCTAACAGCAGAGCTACTCTGCAACGAACTGGCCATCACAACAGGAAGAAAAGTATGGTCCACCCACAGCATTGCACAAATGATTCAGTTAAACAACAAATGGGACCTTCACACAAACACTTGAATTTGTGCATGCACAACATATTATAGGTACTTAATTGGAAATTTAGGTTGCCATACCAAATGTCAGATGTTTTATGGTTTATAAATACTCTCCGATGAATGCAAGGCTATGATTCTTCTCGCCTGAAACCGCACTTACACTGCAGGCTGTACCTCCTCGTCTTGATGCCATTCTCTGCCATCTTGGCACTCACATGCAGCTTTCTGATGATTTTGACACCAATATATTCAGAGAAACGGTACCTCTACAGCACAGGACACGTACATGGGAACAATTTTTTTTCAAATGCTTGATTAGCATTTTTACATACATGATCAACATTTTTTCAAATGCTTAATTAACATTTTTTCGAAACACATAATTTTTTTCAAATGCTTGATTTACATTTTTCAAATACTTCTTCAACAATTTTTCAAGTGCTTGATTAACATTTTTATATACATGATCAAAACATTTAATCATTTTTAATACATGGCCAATATTTTTTATAGACGTTTAACATTTTTCAAATACTTGATTAACATTTTGCAAACACTTTGTTCAATTTTTTGTATACATTTTTCGTATACGTGGCCAAAAAAATCTCTATATACTCAAAACATATACGAAAAATGTTAAACATATATAGAGAATTTTTTGACCACGTATACGAAATCACCAGTTAAGGAGTACTTTTTGCAAAGGTCATTCTCACCTTTCCGCTTGCTGCAACCTGAGAGTTTTTTTTTCTTCTATAAATTCATTTATTTAAAACGTTTTATATGTTAAACCATGGTACAAATCTCGAACCACTTTCACTTTGGATTCCTCTTTTCTTTCGCAAAAAACCGAGATGAAAAAACACGAATCGGAAGCACCTTTTTTTCTTTTTCTAAGAGACATAGTTTGGGAAACCAAATCTGTGACTCAACGAGAAGCAAATCTGTGCCTCTCACGAAAAAAAAACGTATTTTTTTTCCTTTTTTCTGAGAAGCACGACGTAAACGTGCCTCCACGATAAGTAAATATGTGTCTCTCGCGGAAGCAAATCTGTGCCTTCATTAGAAGTAAATATGTGCATCTCGTGGAAGGAAAAACATGTTTTTTTCCTTTTCCATAGGCACGACTATGCCTCTCGCAGAAGCGAATCCGTGCCTCTACGAGAAATATATTTGTGCCTCTCGTGGAAGGGAACACATTTTTCACGCAATTTTGTTTCGATTCTTTTATCCAAAACCTAAGAAAAATCGAATGAAAACTGAAAAAAAAACAGAAAAAATCATTGAAAAGCTAAAAATGCATACAGAAAAATAAAACAAAAACAAAATCCAGAGGAAGCGCACGAGACATAGCGGCGCCCGCTTGTTTATGCCTCGCGCTTGAGATGGTGCACCCTATGTTTTTTAGAAGGGTGCACCCGGTGTGATAGAGGCGAAGGTATCCCGATGTTTCGATGAGATGGTGGCTATCGTTTTCTGTGGGAGTCGACCTTGACGATCCGACTACGAACGTGCGAGACGTCGCGCCTTAGCAATCGCTAAACCAACTTTCGAGAGGTTATTGACCACGCCGGAGCACGATCAACCTGACCATGGGGGTCTGTTTTCTATGAGCAAACGAAGAACAAGCAAGAAACTGAGATTGCAATCTGGATATTACGAATATAAGATGAAAGATTTATTGATCAAGGTGGGGTTCTCTGACGCCTTTGTCTGGTCGTTGAACACAAACGAAGTACGCAAAGTTGCAGCTATGGCGAACTTTAATCTAAACAAAATCCAAAGTCTAAACGACGCCCTAAGGGCTGTATATATGGAGGAAGAGGGGGGGGGGGATTTCGTGGCCCTTGGAGGAGGGGTCCGAAACCAACTCTAACTCTTGTTTCCCCACACATACGGACTCTAAAAACAGCCTATACTTAAGTATTTCAGAAGTACATGGGCCTGGCCCAATAATAAGGTGACGCAGCACCTAGAATAGCCTCTGGATGAAATTTATGAAGTGGCATCTTGTATATTTCGTCCAAGGCTTCATGCACTCCTTATGGTGGCTTCAAAGTCCTGAAATCATCACTTGTAACTCTGTTCTTGATCCCCTTGCGCATGCCATCATCTCCATGCTTGGTCTTGCTTCAGTGTTCATCCCTCTTATCCATGCCAGGCCCTTCATTTGTAAGCAAAACAAATGTATCCAATTTAGGCAGCATCATATTCTCATGAATATTAGAATCATTACCAAGAAGCGAAAGTACCTGATAATTTAATTGACATGCGCGAGCTCTAGTAATTGGTCCAGTATGTATAGCAGCAGGGGATGTGGGTGTAACAATGGTATTGATGTCCTCATCACGGTGTTTGAATCGTAGTGAGTGACATTTTTTCCCATCGCTGTTGGTGGATAGGTTGGCACAGAGCTCCAACAAGGCCTATTAATGCAGCGAATCAGTTTCCTCGGTACAACGTCTTTTTCAGAAAAAGATTGCCAGTTGATTATACGAAACGTTAGAGAATTTTGGGTAAAAGTGCATTATAACACCCACAATGCGGCTATATCACCAACGTGTTGGGGCACGACTTAGAGGCATAGCCGCATGGTAGGTTTGTCGCAAGAGGGGTAATCTTCGCACAATCACATGTACTGAATAAGAAAGGGATAAAGAGTTGGCTTACAAACGCCACTTCACACAATATATAAATAATTTATACATCATCCAAAGTACAATCAAGGTCCGACTACGGAACCAAAATAAAAGAAGACAACCCTAAATACTAGATCCCCGATCGTCCCAACTGGGCTCCACTACTGATCATCCGGAAAGGAAAAAAACAACGATCAAGATCTTCATCGAGCTCCCACTTGAGCTGGGTTGCACCATCTGCACTAGTAACATCGGCACATGCAACTGTTTGGAAGTATCTGTGAGCCACGAGGACTCAGCAATCTCACACCCGCGAGATCAAGACTATTTAAGATTAAGGGTAGGAAAGGGTAGTGAGGTGGAGCTGCAACAAGCACTAGCATATATGGTGGCTAACATACGCAAAAGAGAGCGAGAAGAGAAGCAACGCACAGTCGAGAGTCTAGAAGTGATCAAGAAGTGATCCTGAAACTACTTACGTTCAAGCATAACACAAGACCGTGTTCACTTCCCGGACTCCGCCGGAAAGAGACTATCACAGCTACACACGCGGTTGATGCATTTTAATTAAGTCAAGTGTCAAGTTATCTACAACCGGATATTAACAAATTCCCATCTGCCACATAACCGCGGACACGGCTCTCGAAAGTTTAAACCCTGTAGGGGTGTCCCAACTTAACCCATCACAAGCTCTCACGGTCAACGAAGGATATTCCTTCTCCTAGGAAGACCCGATCAGACTCGGAATCCCGGTTACAAGACATTTCGAGAATGGTAAAACAAGACCAGCAAAGCCACCCGATGTGCCGACAAATCCCGATAGGAGTCGCATGTATCTCGTTCTCAGGGCAACACCGGATGAGACAGGCTATGAGTAAAACCAACCCTCGAGTTTCCCCGAGGTGGCCCTGCAGGTGG
>NC_041382.1:416663942-416669110 GCF_002162155.2 Triticum dicoccoides
ACCCTTGAGTCTGCAGAACCCAAGGGAAAAAGGCTTAGGTGGCAAATGTTAAAACTAAGGTTGGGCCTTGTTGCAGGAGTTTTCTTCAAAGCGAACTGTCAAGGGGGTCCCATTCCCCCAACCGCGTAAGGAACGCAAAATCAAGGAACATAACACCGGTATGACGGAAACTAGGGCGGCAAGAGTGGAACAAAACACCAGGCATAAGGCGAAGCCTTCCACCCTTTACCAAGTATATAGATGCATTAATTAAATAAGAGATATTGTGATATCCCAACATATCCATGATCCAACATGGAACAATCTTCAGCTTCACCTGCAACTAGCAACGCTATAAGAGGGGCTGAGTAAAAGTGGTAACATAGCCAAACAACGGTTTGCTAGGAAGGTGGGTTAGAGGCTTGACATGGCAATATGGGAGTCATGATATAACAAGTGGTAGGTAGCGCGACATAGCGATTGAGCGAACAACTAGCAAGCAAAGATAGAAGTGATTTCGAGGGTATGGTCATCTTGCCTAAGATCCCGCAAGGAAGAAGAATGAGTCCATGAAGAAGACAAACGGACGTAGTCGAACGTATCCTCACAACTCCGGACCGAAACCGAAGCTAACGAGAGAAGCAACCCAGAAAGAAGCAAGCAACATAGTAAACAACCAAGCATAAACATGGCATGATGCGCAATCAAGTATGATGCATGTCTGGTTTAATGAGGCATGGCATGGCAAAGTGCAGAAAAAATACTACAAATTAAGTGGAGCTCAATATGCAACGAGTTGCATATTGACGAAACACCACATGACTTATTTAGTTCTCTCTCGGTTATGTACCCAACAATATTAAATGTTGGTTAACATGGCAAGAGGTGAAGCATAACAAAACTATACTATCTAAACAATTTAAATGGGCCGGATATAACAAACAACAAATCCGGTAAAACCCCATATGCATTTAGCAATTTAAGGCAAACAACAGTTTTAAACATTTTAAATGTTATAACATGATGTGGATGCCATGTGCAAGTTTCATGCAATTTTTTAATTAAAAGTTGACATGAGCATATTATGAGGCATTTGTCATCGTGGCGGAAACGAAAGGGGTGCCACGACAACGAATCCGAAAATGATGCCACGCAACATATCGGTTCCGGTAGCTCATGGAGATACCGGTGCAAAAGGAAAAAAGACAGGAGCATGTCATGAGAGGATGGTGGGGTGATCCCGGTTCCCGGGTTCCCACGGGTCAACGATGGTGCCAAGCGAGGGAAACAACTAACGTTCACGGGAGGATACAACATCCAAACATGCATCTCATACAACACATGTATTCGTTCACGGGCGGTTGTCTCGGCGTTATACCTTGGAAGCATGCCTTCGGTATGGTTCGGGTTCGATGCGGTGTAGGGGAAGTAGACGTACAATTGGTCCATGGTGACAATAGTGGAAGTAGTGGTACACGATGACGGTAGAGGTACTCGCGATAGTCGTACACGAGTCTTGTGACCCACGGTTCTTCGGGCCACGGTAGTTGTACACGTCCGAACGTGTTCGGGGTCGCGACACGGAACTTGACGTCCACGGGGTATTCACGGGTCGACGGTAGTGGTACATGTTTCGTAGCCATTCGAGTCATCGGTAGAGGAACTTGATGGATTTGAATCCCTTCGAGGTTGTCATGGTACTTGGGTGTCACACCCACGATGCGGCTATATCTCCCACGTGTCGGAGCACGACTTAGAGGCATAACCGCATGGTAGGCATGTCGCAAGAGGGGTAATCTTTACACATCCCATGCACTGAATAAGAAAGGGATAAAGAGTTGGCTTACAATCGCCACTTCACATAATACATAAATATATCATACATCATCCAGAATGCAATCAAGGTCCGACTACGGAACCAAAATAAAGAAGACAACCCCAAATGTTAGATCCTCGATCGTCCCAACTGGGCTCCACTACTGATCAAAAGGAAACGAAACACCACAACAAAAGGTCTTCATCGAGCTCCCGCTTGAGCTCGGTTGCGTCACCTGCACTGGTATCATCGGCACCTGCAACTGTTTTGGAAGTATCTGTGAGTCACAAGGACTCAACAATCTCACACCCGCGAGATCAAGACTATTTAAGCTTATGGGTAGGAAAAAGGGTAGTGAGGTGGAGCTGCAGCAAGCACTAGCATATATGGTTGCTAACTTACGCAAAAGAGAGCGAGAAGAGAAGCAAAGCACGGTCGTGAACTAGAAGTGATCAAGAAGTGATCCTGAAACTACTTACGTTCAAGCATAACACCAAAACCGTGTTCACTTCTCGGACTCCGCTGGAAAGAGACCATCACGGCTACACACGCGGTTGATGTATTTTAATTAATTTAAATTCAAGTTCTCTACAACCGGACATTAACAAATTCCCATCTGCCCATAACCGCGAGCACGGCTTTCGAAAGTTCAAAATCCTGCAGGGGTATCCCAACTTAGCCCATCACAAGCTCTCACGGTCAACGAAGGATATTCCTTCTAGCGGGAAGACCCGATCAGTCTCGGAATCCCAGTTACAAGACATTTCGACAATGGTAAAACAAGACCAGCAAAGTCGCCCGATGTGCCGACATCCTGATAGGAGCCGCACATATCTTGTTCTCAGGGCAACACCGGATGAGCAATCCGTACAACTAAAACCAGCCCTCAAGTTTCCCCAAGGTGGCGCTGCAAGGGGCTCTAGTTCGGACCAACACTTAGAGAAGCACTGGCCCGGGGGGGGGGGGTTAAAATAAAGATGACCCTTGAGTCTGCAGAACCCAAGGGAAGGTGATGGGTTGTTAGGCAAATGTAAAACCAAGGTTGGGCCTTGCTGGAGGAGTTTTATTCAAAGCGAACTATCAAGGGGTTCCCATAACACCCAACCGTGTAAGGGACGCAAAATCAAGGAACATAACACCGGTATGACGGAAACTAGGGCGGCAAGAGTGGAACAGAACACCAGGCATAAGGCCGAGCCTTCCACCCTTCACCAAGTATATAGGTGCATTAAAATAACAAGATATAATAATGATATCCCAACAATAACCATGTTCCAACAAGGAACAAATTCTATCTTCACCTGCAACTAGCAATGCTAAAAGAGGGGCTGAGCAAAGCGGTAACATAACCAAACAACGGTTTGCTAGGAAAGGTGGGTTAGAGGCTTGACATGGCAATATGGGAGGCATGATATAGCAAGTGGTAGGTATCGCGGGCATAGCAATAGAGCGAACAACCAGCAAGCAAAGATAGAAGTGACTTCGAGGGTATGGTCATCTTGCCTGCAAAGTTCTCAGAGTTGACGAAATCTTGATCCTCGTAAGCGTACTCAACGGGTTCCTCGATCACGTACTCGTCTCCCGGCTCTACCCAAGGCAAGAACACAAGCAAAGGACCAACAATCAATCACGGTGCTATGCGCAAGCAACATGATGCAAAACATGGCATGATATGCGAGATGTGATATGCAATGCATATGCGTGCTCCGGAAGGAAAAGATTGATCAAGGCATCAACTTGGAAAAACAAGTGCGTCGCTAAAAAGATGAGTTGATTTCGGTCAAAATCGATATAAAGATCACCGCAATCGGATGCACGGTTTGCAAATGGCAAGCAAAACAAGAATGGCACAATTCTGCGATTAACAGCACGATGCCACCTAGAATGCAACAAGAAACTAAGCTACTACACTCCAACATAGCAACAAAGAACATGGCAGTGATCTACTCAAAATTCTTGACAAAAGATGAACACTGAGCTACGGCTAAATCACACAAGAGCAGGTTCAAACAAGCATGGCAAAAGTGCAAAAGATATCAGCTTCACAGACTTAGTGAAAATACTAACATGTCAGGATTTAACATCAGGAAGCAATGTTTAGAGCAAGCAAACAACAAGCTATAAGAACAGAACATAGCAATACAAGGCATGGCATGAATCTACTCAAAGCATAGAACAAAAGTCCCTTACTGACCATAAGCCAAAAAGGATCAGAAGATATGATGGCACCCATGTAAACATAGCAAGTTTCATTAACAGATTCAGACTTAGCAGAAAACTAAGCATGGCATAAACAAAATTATGAAGGCACCTTTGCGAGCTCGAATCACTCACGACAAAGCCTTGCATGACAAACTAAGCATAGAAATAACAAGAAGACATGTTCAAGAATCTAACCATGGCAAGAACAAGTTTATAGCATGAATGGATCAACTACAACAACCATGGCAAAATTGCTTAACATTTAAACAATCTGCCAGGAACATTTTATAGCCAAAGTAGAGCAAGATTAAGTCATGCTAGGGTACTCCATAAATGCAAACAGGGGCATGGATGGATAGAGCATAACCATATGTCAAAATCATCCTTACTAAAGATACTCAAAACAAGCATGGATCACTCTGTAGCAACATCGATACATGGCATAAAAATAACATCAGACAAAGACTTAGTGAAATTCTATGTCCCTGAAATCAGCAATATCACGAGGGCTACTTTGCATGCTTGTGCTAGTCACCACATAGTCACAAAAATACATGGCATACACCCCTGTAAAGAAGGCATGGCATAGACCAAAATACATGTAGAGCTCAAGTCCATATGCAGCACACAACAAATGTAGCAAAATGGCAAATGCTCATGCTCTGCTAAGAATCATCACCTAACATTTTATAGCACTCTTTCATCAATGATTTGGGCATCAAGATGGACTCAAACAAGCATGACACAATGGAACAAAATGAAGAGCACATCATCATGAACATTTTGATATATTATGTGCAAGAAACGGAGCTGCGGTGACAGAGTTATGGCATGATGAACAGAGCAAGAAAATGCAAAATCTCAGGGACTTGGGATATTTCTGGGTCAACCTTAGGGTTTCAGATCTGGATCAGGGGCGCGGCACGCGAACCGAGGAGGAGCCGGCTCGCCGGGAAGAGGGTGGCCGGCGATGAGATCGGTGGAGAGCGGGGCGGCGCGGATCCGGCGAAGCTCGAGGGCGGAGGAGGAGGCCGGCGAGCTTGGCGGCGGAGCGCGGCATGGTCGGGCAGCGCCGGGGCGAGGCGGTGGCCAGAATGGCGGCGGGTAGCGGCGGAGCACCGCGGTGGCGGCGGGCGGCTGCACCGGCGAGGGAGATCCCGGGCGGCTCGGG
>NC_041382.1:416669726-416715624 GCF_002162155.2 Triticum dicoccoides
GCGGGACAGGTGGCGGCGCGCCACTGGCTCGGGGCGGCGGCGCGGGACGTCCGGCGGAAGGCGGACATGTCCGGCGGCGGCGGCGGGGGCTTAGCTAGGGTTTTGTACTGCGCGAAAAATTCGGAGGGAGACACATATATATATATAGATAGGGGGAGGTAGGAATGTCTGTCGGTGTCAAAACCGGCGGATCTCGGGTAGGGGGTCCCGAACTGTGCGTCTAAGGCGGATGGTAACATGAGGCGGGGGACACGGTGTTTACCTAGGTCGGGCCCTCTCGATGGAGGTAATACCCTATGTCCTGCTTGATTGATCTTGATGACATGAGTATTACAAGAGTTGATCTACCACGAGATCGTAGAGGCTAAACCCTAGAAGCTAGCCTATGGTATGATTATTGTTGTCCTACGGACTAAACCTTCCGGTTTATATAGACATCGGAGGGGGTTAGGGTTACACAGAGTCGGTTACAAGGAAGGATATCTACATATCCGTATTGCCAAGCTTGCCTTCCACACCAAGGAGAGTCCCTTCCGGACACGGGACGAAGTCTTCAATCTTGTATCTTCATAGTCCAACAGCCCGGCTGTCCAGAGACCCCCTAATCCAGGACTCCCTCAGTAGCCCCTGAACCAGGCTTCAATGACGATGAGTCCGACGCGCAGATTTGTCTTCGGCATTGCAAGGCGGGTTCTTCCTCCGAATACTCCATAGAAGATTTTGAACACAAGGATAGTGTCCGGCTCTGCAAAACAAGTTCTACATACTACCATAGAGAGAATAATATTTCCACAAATCTAATCTATTGACACGTTTAGCAACATGACATCATGCCATGGCCCAGTCATTATTCGAACCGTTTTTCTCAACCAGCACTGCACATATCGCGACGCGGCTTTCTTGACACGTCTTGTCGAAGCAGAGATTGTGTCCCCTTATCACGGGATTCTCATCAATACGGGTATGGGTAACCCAGCCGCGCCATCAATTACGGTGTTCGGGGAATAAGTGATTTTACCAGGTAAGTGGGGAGGCGCATCGCCTCTTCCGCCCTTATAAAGGGACAAAGATTCACCCTTTTTACCCATGCCTTCTTCCTCCTTGCTTATCCATTCTCGCACACTCGAGCTCCAGCGCCCAAGTTCGCGTCTTTCTCCTCAAACCACTCCAAGCATGTCCGGAGCGGGAGGCAGGTGGATGGTCTCATCCGTCACGGAGGAGAACATCACAAAGCTACGGGAAGCCAGATAGCTGGCCGCGGACATCGCACACCGGCAGCCAGATGCGGGGCAGATCATCCCTACGCCCAAACCCCATGACAGGGTAGTTTTCCTTACCCACTTTGTCCGCGGACTAGGATTTCCCCTTCACCCGTTTGTCCGCGGGCTCATGTTCTACTACGGGCTGGATTTTCATGATCTCGCCCCCAATTTCATCCTCAACATCTCGGCGTTTATCGTCGTGTGCGAGGCCTTCCTCCGCATCAGGCCCCACTTCGGCCTGTGGCTGAAGACCTTCAATGTTAAACCGAAGGTGGTGGTCGGCCAGCAAGCAGAGTGCGGAGGCGCCATGGTGGGCAAAATGCCTAACGTCACCTGGCTCGAAGGCTCCTATGTGGAGACCATAAAGGGGTGGCAATCGGGGTGGTTCTACATCACCGAGCCGCGCGACACCAACTGGGTGGCGGCCCCCGAATTTCGATTCGGAATCCCCACGCAGCTCACTTCCTGGAAAGAGAAGGGTCTGTCCTGGGGTTCCCCGGTAGAGCTGACTGGACTCCAGACCTGCATCAAGAACATGATGAGCAAGAAAATCAAGCTCGTCAACGTGGTCTAGGTCATGCTCTTCCGCCGGATCCTCCCGTGTCAACGACGGGTATTCAATTTGTGGGAGTTCGACCCGGCCAAGCACCATACGCTGCGAGAGCTCTTCGACACGACGCACAAGGACGTCTGGAAGGTGCTGTTCAAGGGCGCCGAGGTACCTCCTCCCCTTACCGAGGACCGCGGACTCAGCGCAAAGCGCCATGCCAATCCGGTAAGTTTTTTATATCCCACAGGATATTTATTTTCCCCAGTTTAATCATGTGCGGGATCTAAGCTTCCATGCCATTAACAGGACTGGGTAGAGACAGCGGAGCAGATCGATTGCCCAGCCCCCCTGCTTGAAGATCCCGCAGATGCTCTCCTAATGGAGATGCTGGTTCCGGCGCCTTACGAGGTGCCGGTGAAGAAGGCCAAGAAGAAGGCCACGGGGACCCGAAAGGGTCTCCGGCGCAAGGTTATATCGGACTCATCGTCCGATAACTTCGAAGCGCACTCCTCCCATGAAAACGAGGAGGAGGAAGAAGAGGAAAGTTCTCCCCCCCAGCCGGGGGAGACAAGAAAAGGAAGGCCGCCCCAACCAGGGAGGCCGAAGGGTCCAAGAAGGGAAGGACCCTCCTTCCGGACTGCTCCACGACGGCCGCCTACAACGGCGACAAGTGGTTACCCAGGGACAAGCCCCTGGCGAAGTCGTAAGTATCCGAACACCATAGTAATTCATGGTATGTTTTATTGCACTGCTTCTCCTTACGCCGAATATGATTATGTAGTCCATCCCGAGCCCGTCTTGACGTATCTTCGTCGGACGGTTCTTTGGACTCGTCGGATATGAATAGCGATTCACTTCCGACCGCCTCCACCCCTTGCCCTACGGACAACATCGAGGTGTTGTCTCAAAAGGCACCGAGCCGAGGGGAGGTAGTCCTGGGGGCGCCTCGAGGCGACCTTCCAGACCCTGGGCGCAAAGGGAGCAAGACTCCCACGGGCTCCAAGTTCAGTCCCCAGCCAAACGCTGTGCCGGAACCTTCGGTGGTTCCGGACTCCGGCAGGCGATCCCCCATTAAGCGGGGCAAGCCGCCCGTGCCGGTGGCCTCTGTCCATCCAAAGGCACCGGACAACTTGCTGGAAGCGCTTCGCGGCGCTTCCATCGACGAAGAGCACCGCACTATCATGAGTGCGGTGATCGAGAAAGTTCAGTCCACCAAAAATGGACTAACCGAAGCTTGTGCCAGCCTCCTAACAGGCTTTCAGGTAAGCAATCAAAATATAGGAAAATATTACCGCATAGACAGTAGCCCCTGATGCTCTCTTTGGCGTTCGCAAAGAAAGGACGAATAGAGGATCAAATAATGACTCAGGAGTCTAATCAGAATATGTCTATGTGCATATGCAGGCTTCACTGCTGGCCGCTGCCGCACATACTGCGGAGGTCGCTACACAGAAGTGGGACCTTGAGCGGTCCGAGGAAGAGCTCGGCCTTACCAAGAGGCAGCTCGAGGAGAGCAAAGGTAAGCAATACCTTGTCTATATATTAAAAAGAAATTCGGTTGTAAAGTAATAGGATCATCATGAATTTGCCAGGGGCCACAACCGAGGTGGCGACCCTGAAGAAGGCGTTGTCCGAGGCCGAAGACAAAGCGGCCAAGGAGCGCATTGAGCGGGAAAAGCAAGAAGCCCGGGTAGGCGAGGTGCAGCAAGAGCTCGAGGCTCTCGCCAAAAAACACGAGTCCTTGGAGCTTGAATCTAAGACGTGAGAGTCCGAGCTTGCGAAGGCGCTCGAAAGCGCACAGATCGCCAAGGCTGAAGCCCACAAGGCCCTCCGGGAGATTGATGCGGTGAAGAAGATAGCAGCGGGTAAGGCATTCATTATGCAAAGCAAGCATGTGAAGGAAACTTTCCTTTTACTTACCCGAGTTCGGAGCTCTCCAGGAGCGTTCGCAGATCTTCCCCGCAGTGTACTGGATGCCGCGGAGTTTTACCGACCTGAGGAGGGGAGCTCGACGGAAAAGTTGTTCTGGTCTCAGTATACTGGGACCGAACACCCAATGCCCTTGAGCGACCAGCTGAAGCAACTGGTCAAGCTTCACAAGGCGGCCGAACAGGCCATGAAGGGTCTTATAGTCCGGATGTGGCCTGGCGATCCCCTGCCTAGCAGCTACTTCGGTCTGGTGAGGCGGCTTGTGGATGCCTACCCACGGCTTGAAGTCATAAAGCGGTCCGTCTGCATCGAGGGTGCGTGCAGGGCTTTTGCCCGGGCGAAGGTGCACTGGGCGAAGCTGGATGCCGTAAAGCTGGTGAAGGAGGGGCCGCCGGAGGGCAAGGAGCATCGCTGCCCCGAAATGTATTATGACAGTGTCCTGAAGGGTTCCCGCCTTGTGGCGGAGGAATGTACTAGAGATGTAATTTTTGAATGAACATGCTCATGTGATCCTGTAATGTGAAACGAGTTCATTTGCGCTATGCAACGCTTTTTGAATTTAAAATATTACCTTCTGTGTGGCCATTTATAAAATCTAAGAGTTGGCCAGTCGTTGGCTTCTGCCCCCATGTAACTAGTACCGGGGTGTTCGGGATAAACCTGAGCACTCTTTATCCCAATTTTGGGTCCTTCGAGGGAGGTGTTCAGCACAACGAACCAGGCAATCAGACTATAAGGCTTTATCACTCTCACATAGCCATAGAAGTCTACAATTTTAAATTTTGGCAAAGCCCCTAGTATTCGGAAGGCCGAATTTGGGGCGCTATATACGCCTAAGTCGGGCAAGGCCAACTCCTCGCCCGAAGCGGAAAAAATCTTTAAGGACTTGAGACCTCTCGAACAGCGACCAGCTCTCGCCTTATCATGACAGTCAGTTTCCGGCTTTCTCTACTGAGGTGCTCGTCCGGAAGAACCGGGACACAATTGCAGTAGTTCTCCCAGTGCTACATTAGCCGATATAGCGGAACGTAAGGTACCAAAACATGGGAGCCGGGCAAACCCAACTATTGACCCAAGAAATGATTCGGAGCTGATGCATATAATGCTATAAGTTCGGGGTGCCGCACTGTCGAAAGTGTTCGGACTTCTCACGCCGTTTTATGGGGTAAACGAAAGCCCCTGGCGTACTGATCGTACCAGAATGTACGGGTGCAAGTTATTGTAAATGAACATATAAGAAAAAAGGGATGGATAATGCAATAATAGACTAATGCTATGCATTGTTATTTAAATAATACGTCGAAGCGTACTGATACAAGTAGTGCAATAAGCAAAAAATAGGACTATTTGACATGTCCTATCCAAGGGCAAGCTACGTATGGGTAATAAAAAGCGGGTATGTCGATTGTTATTAGAGACCACCTGGGGGTTCCCTTGTACGTCTTAGCTTCTTGCCTCCTTGGTTGTTCCTTCCCGTAATGTGTCCGGCAATCATACTGCCGGAAAGGGCTTCCAGAGAGTAAGGTCCTGAAAGAGAAAAAAATGATAAAGGTATGCAGCCCCTAGGGCGGTTAAGCCGCATTGCGGGACGTGCCCCCGCCTATGCCCATGGTATTTTTAGTGCGTAATTATGTACGCGCGGCATGGATTTCGTTGCCTGACTGGGACTGGGACGGGGGCCGAATTGCTAGGCGAGCTCTGATCGTGCCAGGCGATCCTGTTGCAGGTTACTCCGGACTCGCTTGACGGTGTCCGAGGGCTGTATGCGGAATTGGCGGTTTGCCTTAAAAGGCTGCTTTGTGCTTCTGCTGTGAGGGCCGCAGTGTGCTCTTTCGTGCGGAGCGAGCGTTTTGTGTTTCCATTGCTGTTATGACCCCCTTAGGTCCTGGCATCTTGAGCTTGAGGTATGCGTAATGCAGTACCGCATTGAATTTCGCAAATGCTGTTCGCCCGAGCAGTGCGTGATAGCCACTGCGGAACGAGACGATATCGAAGATTAACTCCTCGCTTCGGAAGTTGTCCGGAGATCCGAAGACCACTTCCAGTGTGATTGAGCCCGTGCAATGGGCCTCTATGCCTGGGATGATGCCCTTAAAGGTGGTTTTGGTGGGTTTGATCCTCGATGGATCTATACCCATTTTGCACACTGTATCCTGATAGAGCAGGTTCAGGCTGCTGCCGCCGTCCATAAGGACTCGAGTGAGGTGAAATCCGTCTATGATGGGGTCTAGGACCAATGCGGCGGATCGCCATGACGGATACTAGTGGGGTGGTCCCTGCGATCGAAGGTGATCGGACAAAAGGACCATGGGTTGAACTTTGGGGCGATGGGCTCCATCACATAGACGTCCCTTAGTGCACGCTTCCGTTCCCTCTTGGGAATGTGGGTTACGTATATCATGTTCACCGTCTTCACTTGTGGGGGGAACCTCTTCTGTTCTCCCGTGTTCGGCGGCCGGGGCTCCTCCTCGTCATAACTATGCAGCCCCTTGTCCTTGTTTTCGGCATTCAACTTGCCGGCCTGCTTGAACACTCAACATTCTTTGCTAGTGTGATTGGCTGGCTTATTGGGGGTGCCGTGGATTTGACACGAGCGATCAAGTATGAGATCCAAACTGGACGAGCCCGGAGTACTTCTTTTGAATGGCTTTTTCCGCTGACTGGATTTAGAGTCTCTGAATCCGGCATTGACTGCCGTATCATCGGCGTTATCGCCGTTGTTGCGGCGCTTGTGTCTGTTACGACGTGGTCTGCCATTGGCATCTTTAGTATCCGAAGCGCTCGGATTCCTTGATGTGTTGTTGCTGCGAGCCAGCCAGCTATCCTCACCCGCGCAAAAGCGGGTCATGAGTGTCGTTAGGGCTGCCATAGACTTCGGCTTCTCCTGGCCGAGGTGCCGGGCGAGGCACTCGTCACAGATGTTGTGCTTGAATTCCGCTAAGGCCTCTGCATCCAGACAGTCGACAATTTAGTTTTTCTTAGTTAGGAATCATGTCCAGAATTGCCTGGCCGATTCCCCTGGCTGCTGAGTGATATGACTCAAGTCATCAGCATCCTGTGGTCGCACATAAGTGCCCTGGAAGTTGTCAAGGAATGTGTTTTCCAAATCCTCCCAACTACCGACGGAGTCTGCTGGCAAGCTATTCAGCCAATGCCGAACTGGTCCTTTGAGTTTTAGTGGGAGGTACTTGATGGAATGCAGATCATCACCGCGAGCCATGTGGATGTGGAGGAGGAAATCCTCAATCCATACGGCGGGATCTGTTGTACCATCATACGATTCGATATTTACGGGTTTAAAACCCTCCGGGAATTCGTGATCCATAACTTCATCAGTGAAGCATAGGGGGTGTGCGGCGCCTCTGTGCCGGGCTATATCACGACGCAGTTCATATGAGTCTTGTCTGCTGTATTCGGCCCTGCTGGATTTACTTTTAGTGTATCCGGCGTGACGGTCATCGTCCCGCGTTGGCGCGCACCCCCGTGACCCGTATATCGACCTTGCATGTTTTGCCCTGCTTTCCAATATGTCTCGCAGGTCCTGTGTGTTGCCCCGGACCTTGGTATTTTTTTGAGTGGTGGCAGGGTGCAGGCTGAACTTCAGGATGAAACGCCTCTTTGGCTCGGCCACGAGGTGGCCGGTCAGCCGCATCGTACACTGGTGATGTAGGTTTCAATGCTTCCTCCTCGAGTCGGGGCAGCGACCTACACTTTGGGTAACTCTTGGAGGGGCGCTCAAGTTCCTATTCCTCGGCCGCAAGGACTTCGTTCCATCTGTCTGCTAGCAAATCTTGATCAACTCGAAGTTGTTGTTGCTTTTTCTTCAAGCTATTTGCTGTGGCTATAAGCCGACGCTTGAAGCGCTCCTGCTCGACGGGATCCTCAGGCATGATAAATTCTTCGTCGCCGAGGCTCACCTCGTCTTCGGAGAGAGGCATGTAATTGTCCTCTTCCGATTCTCTATCTGCTGCCCGCTCTGGAGGGCTAGCTTGTTCACCCTCCCGCTCTAAATCATGCTGGAGGGGATTGTTGTCGTCTTTGGCACTATCCGGAGTGTTATTGTCTCTTGTGCCGGTATCACTACTTTTGCTATGGCAGGACTTAGAGCGGCACCGCTGACGTCGGCGCTTGGGTTGCTTCTTGGAGGGGTCATCCCCCGCCGTCTCGTCGCCATTGCCTTCTTTGGGGGTGTCCACTATGTATATATCATATGATGAGGTGGCGGTCCAGTGCCCTGTGGGCGGTGGTTCCTGTTCGTCTCCCACATCGTCGTTCATACCGTCGATGTCTTCGGAGTCGAAGTCGAGCATGTCGGTTAAATCGTTGGCAGTGGCTACTAAGTGGGTGGTGGGTGGGGGGCGAATTTCTTCATAGTACGCATCCCATTCTAGCCGGACATAGTTCGGCCAAGGTTCTCCTGACAAGGAGAGAGACCTTAATGAGTTTAGCACGTTGCCGAAAGGTGAGTGCTGAAAGATATCCGCGGAGGTGAACTCCATGATCGGTGCCCAATCGGATTCGATAGGCACGGACGCATGCGGCTCGGGGTCCGTGGCCGGGGACGAATCCAGTGGGTCGGCAACACGACTCTTGTAAGGGGTGAAGTCAGTATCCGGCTCCATCGCCACTGAGACTGCGGCCTCCATGGCGGGGTCTATCCCCGTCCTCGGATGGCGCAATTTGCTCCGGATTGAGGGCCGGAGTAGTTGTAGGTGTGATCTCCCGAACACTGTCCGACGGCAGAGTCACGTCATACTCGTCGTGATTGTGCGGCGCACCTGACATGGGCTCGAATCCGTCGAAGATCAAGTCTCCGCGGATGTCGGCAGTGTAGTTTAAGTTTCCGAACCTGACCTGATGGCCAGGGGCGTAGCTCTCGATCTTCTCCAGATGGCCAAGCGAGTTGGCCCGCAGTGCGAAGCCGCCGAATAGGAAGATCTGTCCGGGGAGGAAAACCTCACCCTGGACCGCATTGTTACCGATGATCGAAGGAGCCATCAAGCCTTACGGTGACGGCATAGTGGAACTCTCAATGAAAGCACCAATGTCGATGTCAAAACCGGCGGATCTCGGGTAGGGGGTCCCGAACTGTGCGTCTAAGGCGGATGGTAATAGGAGGTGGGGGACACGATGTTTACCCAGGTTCAGGCCCTCTCGATGGAGGTAATACCCTACGTCCTGCTTGATTGATCTTGATGATATGAGTATTACAAGAGTTGATCTACCATGAGATCGTAGAGGCTAAACCCTAGAAGCTAGCCTATGGTATGATTGTTGTTGTCCTATGGACTAAACCCTCCGGTTTATATAGACACCAGAGGGGGTTAGGGTTACACAGAGTCGGTTACAAGAAAGGAGATCTACATATCCGTATTGCCAAGCTTGCCTTCCACGCCAAGGAGAGTCCCTTCCGGACACGGGACGAAGTCTTCAATCTTGTATCTTCATAGTCCAACAGTCCGGCCAAAGGATATAGTCTGGCTGTCCGGAGACCCCCTAATTCAGGACTCCCTCAATGTCCAAATGAGGTGCCGTTTTTTGCCACGCGATCGTGATCCAATGGCGGAGGACATGGAAGGGGTTTGGATGGGTTGTTGGGCCACTTTGGAGGGGTGTTGGGCTGCAACACACAAGAGGCTTTTACGGTTCCTCGGTTAACCGTTGGAGTATCAAATAGACTCCAGATGGCACGAAACTTGACAGGCGGTCTACCAGTGGTGTACCAAGGCCGCTTGGCAAATCTCGGTCCATTCCGAGGAAGTTTAACACCCGCACACGAAAAGAGACAAAAGGGGGCGCCGGAGGACATAGGAGTGTCGGAGTGCAAAATGGACAACGGGAAAAATGCTCAGATGCATGAGACAAACACGTATGCAAATGAGATGCACATGATGACATGATATGAAATGCATGACATGAACAAAATGCAAAACAAAGACAAGAACCCAACCACGAATCTCATATCGCATCTCCGGAAAAGGCAAGAGTCAGAGTACAAATATGGAAAATTGTATCCGGGGCGTTACATTGGGGTCTTCGGACTTGCCGGTCTTGACGAAACGAAGAGGTACTTGGTACAATCCGCATAGTCGTGCGCTTGTCATCGAGGGACTTGACGGTCTTGACAAAATGAAGGAGTACTCGGCAAACCATGTTCTTCGAAGGTCGTCATCGAACTTGGTCAAAAAAAAACACGGCGTTGGTAGACGTTCACTCGACGGTCTTTGGCAACGGTTGCCGTACATGGTTCGTAGGTGTTCGGGTCTTCCATAGAGGTACTCGACGCATCCCAGATATGTAGTCGTACACGCATGTAGATGAACTTGACGGGTCCTCAACGTCCTGGTACTTGGCGTTCGGTGCGGTACTTGTCGAGCAAGAGGCGAAGTCGTGGTACTTGGCGCTCTAGTCGGGGTGGCAAAGCATCGCTGAACTTCCGTTTGGGACAGCAACAAGGGACTCGGCTAAAGTCTGCTGGCAGATGCGGCCGTCTGTGGTCGTGCACTGGGCTAGAGGCAGCCCTGGACAGCGGGGAAGGAGCATCCGATGCACGGGAGGACCGGCTTGGGGCGATCTAGCTATGGTCAGGACGACACGAGTCGCCGGTGACGAGGAAGAAGCAGGGGCGAGCTCGCTGGGCGACGTGCGGGACTTGACAGTGAGGTGGCCATGGCTGGCACTGCGGTGGATGAGGCCATGGCACGCTGGAGGCGCGGCGCCATGGAAGAAAGAAGCAGGAGCTTGGGCCTCTTGACTTGCCGGCGACACGAGGTTCGGCGACGGGCGTGGTGCGGCAAGGCGACGAGGACGAGGCACGTCGGGGCAGCAAGGCGGAGGGCGGAGTAGAGGCGTGGCGCTGGAGCTGCTGGTCTGGCGGCTGGTCTTCGACGAGTCGTCCATGGATCGGGACGAGGAAGCCGCGGCCTCGGGCGCAGATGCAGGGGAGCACCGGATCGGGAGGCGCGATGGAGGAGGCCGGCAAAGGCAGGCGCACAGAAGGGCGGCGATGGCGGGGTTGATAGGTTCAAGAGGAGGGGATCGAGCGAGGCAGCAGCGCGACGCGAGGGAGAGATCGATCGGAGATGAGGGGTGGAGAGGCGCTGGAGGGTGTGCGGGCTAGGTTAGGAAGGGATAGATGGGCCGACGTTGGTTGGTTAGGCCCAAAAGGCCGGCTGGGCTGCAAGCCTGGGTTCTCTCTCTCCCTCTACAATCTTTATCCATTTAAAACAAAACAGAAAAAGGGAAAGAAAAGAAAGAGAAGGTAGGGGTGGAATCTAGGCATGGGGATAATTTTCATGGACTCATAAAAATGTGCACAGTCCATGAAAAATAGGAGAGGCATGATTGAAATATGTAATTCAAACTCATGTGAATTTAATTCAAATGGGTTTGAACTAGGACTTGGTTTTAGAAGTGTCCAAAAATGTTTGAATTTTTGGTGGAGCTCCAGAATATGATGAAAGAATATATGGCAGGTTGGAGACTGAGAGTTAAGATAACAAAGGCATTGGGATAATTTGCAAGTGTGTTTATGGGTGATTCCAAAATATTGGAATATAATTTTTTATAGCTCCCTAAAATATTGGGAGAATATGTTTTAAAGAGAAATCACCATGTGAGTTCCCTCAATTTAGATGGATCGAAGATCCATACGATTTGATTGTTGAGAAAAAGATTGCATGATGACATGATGCAATGCAAAAGATGCAAAGAAGAAAGCAACAAACAAAACAAAAAACACGACGAAACTCGGAATCCATGGAAGGCATCTGGAGTTCCGGTCTTGGGGCATCACAACACTCCACCACTACGAGAGGATCTCGTCCCAAGATCTAAGGATGGCACAGGAGAGAAAACAAAATATGAAGAGGTAAAACAAAGTTGCTTCTTTGAAAAATGAGTGAAACCAAAGAACCTTGAGAGGTTGAAAACTTAAAAGGAAGAACATAACAGAGTTGAACACAATTGAGAGCACTCCGGTAGAAAAGAGAAACAAGGAACACCATGTGAACCTTGGAGGTTGCAAAGCTATGAATGATGAGCACAATGGACAAGAAGGAATTGAAACCACTCTGGTTGAAACGAGATAAACAAGGAACAAGGAAGAACAAATTCAGATAGCACTCTGGTTGAAAAGAGATGCAAGACTTGATAAGATGAAAAGAACTTGAGCAGAGGACACAACTCTCAGGCTAAATGGATAAGCAAGGGAAATAACATGGTCTTGACAAAACGAAATGATGGGACGATACTTGACGAGAGCAACATCACAATGCCTCCGGTAGAAATGAAAGAAGATAGATCATTGGAATCACAGAATGGAGAAGAAAAGTCTACTTCTGCCACCAATGAACTAGGAAAGCACCCTTCCAAGAAGGTTAAAACAGACTTGTTTGGGAAACCAACAACAAAAGGATATGATCCTCATGGGCTTATGGAAACATCTCAAAATTATGAGGTGAGCTTCTGCCATCGACGGAAACAAATGATTTGTTTGAGAGCCAGAAAAGATAGAAAGCTCCTTCCACCGAGGTGATAATTAAGGAGAAAACTTGGATCATAGATAACCACCATAATAGGAACATTCCTTAGGGAAGGCTGTAGGTGAAATATAACCCAAGATAACTCCAATGAAGAGATTGATGGGTTGCAAAGGATCTCATGAACAAATTGAAAATGATGGGTCTACAATATGTCATTCTGGACAACTTGTGAATCATGAAACACGAAGGGAAATTGTCAAGAGTGACATAACAGCATCTCAAAAGATAAGAGAGAAAGAATTGCACTTCGGATGCTAGATGAAGAATGCTTGAACTCCTTAAAACAAAACATGTGTTGGCACCATGTTTATTTTAGAGTATGGCTTGGCAGATCTTAACTCTGAGAGAAATCTTGAAGAACAATTGAAGAATGAAAAGATTCCTTGACGAACCACCATGTAGAACCTCCATGAAGAACTCCGATAAAAAAGATAACGAAAAGAAAGAGAAGTTGAAACACGAGGTGAAGCCTTGCAATGATTTAGATGAAGCTTCGCGACGAGATAGTGTGGAAAACTTGGAACTCCGGAAAAGAAAAGATGAAGCATCTCGAATCGAGAAATGAGGCATGATGAACAACTCTGGAAAGAAGAAGCTAGAACACTTGGATGAAACAATAATAAGAATTACGTTATGCGTATCCTTCACCAATTTAAATCGATGACAAGCAACAGATTTGGCATACTACTTTTTCACGTGGAAAGGATTAGAAGAGATATAGCGCAAGCTTGAGAAAAGACTTCAACGATCCGCCGGTAAGATTGGAAAGAACAAATGAATTGATATGATAACGTGTGAAGAGGAACCTTGAACAAACTGCCGTAAGAATTTAAAAAATGAACGAAGAAAAGATAAAGAAACACCGGGAAGAATTAGAGAATGAATGAAGATACTTGAGGGAATTTGATACAAGAGAATGAAGAGATCACGAACTGACTAGAGAATACTTCAACGATGCACGGTAAGATTTGGAGAACGAGAGCTGAAAGCTAGAATGAATGATCCCGAAATGATGTCCTTCGGAGAAACAACCTGAAAATACTTCTGAATTGCTCCGGATGGGTGAAAAGAATTCTCACAATCAAAAACAATTATGAGAGGATAGCATCAAGCTTGAACTATGAATCTTGAAGAGAACGGATCAAGATTTAGGAGAAATCCTTTTTCGGTCTTCAAAATCCAAGAATGACGACGAGACACACCACCAAGAATTGTTGAGGCACTCCGGAATGAAAAACAGAAAGGTTGAGCCAATGATGAAAAGAATTTGAAAGATCTTGGAGAAAGACATATGACTGATGATAATACATTCTTACGTCAACTTTGAAAGAATTTAAGAGTAACTCCGGAAAAATAGAAGAGTCAGGTAAGATCATGGGAACAGACCTGTGGGTTAGGGCCCACTAAAAAGAAAACACCATTGAACAATTGATTAGGAAGAGATAATGCACTTGTTGAATTAAATGGCTCAAAAGATATAACAACCTCGAAATAGCTTGAACGGATTAAGAATGGAAACATGAATCTTCTGATATATCTTCAGCACTCCAGATAAACATGAATAGCAAGAGGTGGATGGTTAAGAAGTGCACCGGCATCAGAAAACATTTGAAACGAGGAAAGGAGTATGATCAACAAAGCTTGAATTGAATCCACTGGAGAAGAAAAGAATGGAGAATGATGAACTTGAAGCTCCGTTAGTATCTTCATGATAGGTCACCGGATCAAAACTTGAAAGAAAAGGATGAAGAGACTTCACATGAATAAAATGGATAGTTGATTAAGAAATCTAATTCCTTGAAGTAAAAGGGTGGGAGGGCGGGAAAAACAAAGACAACTTAGGACGGATGAAACAAACACCGTTGAGAAGACTTTGAGTTGATCTTGCGGATGTTGAAAATGGTCGGATCCACTTGAAGAGAAACACGCCGGTTGAAAAGGATTGACATGACAATCTTGATTATCAAGAAGGATTGGTATTCACATAGAAATATGGGAACACCGCTTAGGAAAAGGTATGGAATCAACACTTGACACTGAAGCAACTCGAATACCACAAACCAAAACAAAAACAAAGGATTGGCTTGCAGAATAAGCCAGAAACAAACATATGATAGACCCCATATCGTATCATGTGTCTGTTGGAAAGATATCCTACATGATACTTGAATTCCCACTTATAAAATCCCGAAACTTTCTGGTTATGCCATCAGGTGTTGGGGATACGGGGGAAGCATAATATCTCACCCAAACTAACAATTCCTACATCCAGCTGCATCCATCCTTCAACACATAACCAAGAAACCTTCGGAAATCATGTACCTCAACCTTCAAAAAGCATCCGTTATACGAGTTATGGCAATACTCCCGAACTCCCGCCCCAGTACTGAGTGGCGTCGAGGTTATCTCACCAACAACTGCATAAAAGAGATTTTCAATGTCAGCGAAACTCAGGTATTCCAGAACTGCAACGATAAAATTGCGACGACAACACCTCGGAGCTCAACTCCCCGGGACACTGCCACAACTCCTAAATGTTAGGAGGCACCAAGAACAATGTTCTCGTCACAAAACTATCAGAACGATTCCAAGATACCCGCGTGATCCTAAAAAAATTCATGAAATTTGAGGAGAGAAAAATCAAAACTTCTACGTCAGGAGACCTCACCAGAGCGATGAAGCGACTGAGGAGTAAAAAGAATCCTACTCCCCGATATATATAATCCTAAGACTCAAAACATTTTGTTTAATACTCAACAACATCAACGATTCGATCAAGTAGGGGGCTCCTAAGTTGGGGAAGGCTCTGATTACCAACTTGTAACACCTACCATGCGGCTATGCCTCTAAGTCGTGCCCCGACACGTGGGAGATATAAACGCATTGTGGGTGTTACATGCATGATGGACCAACAATATCAATTCCTTTTATTAGTTTTTATGGGATAATTCCTTTTATTAGTTGGTAGGAATAAATTCGGCATTTTAAAAAACAATATAATTAAATGAAAGTCCAAAAATCATAAAATTCATGAATACAAAAATGTTCATAATTTTGAAAAATGATAGAGAACACAAAATGTTTGATTTCAGAAAAATGTTCGAATATTGCAAAAATATTCATGTTTGCTAAAAAAATATTAAGGAAATTGAAAAATGTTTCCTTATTGAAAAAAGGTCATAAATTTTTCAAAAATGTTGGGAATTAAGACGAAGCTTACGGAATTTTATAAAATGTTCCCCAAAATAAAAAATGATTATGTACTTCAGAAATAATTCTCAAATTTCCAAAAATATTATGGATTCAACAATGTTCGCTGATTCATAAAATGTTCAAGTATTTTATGTCCATCGATTCAAAAACTGTTTGTCCATTTAAAAAATGATCACGAGTTACCAAAATTTTTTCACAATTTCAGAAAATGTCGTGAATTTGCTAATTGTTTAAGAGTGAAAAAATATTCATGAATTTGTAAAGAAAGAAATACCAAATTTGATAACTGTTCTCAGTTTCAAAATAAATTTTTGCGAATTCAAAATTTTCTTCATGATTGTAAAATATGTTCACGAATTTGAAAGATGTAAACATAATGAAAATAAAAGGAAAGAATAAAAATATTATAAAGGAATAAAAAGGAAAGGAAAATGGAAAAGAGGAAACAAACATGAAAAAAAGGAAAGAAGAGATGGCCATCCCAAGAGCGCGGGAGGCGACAACCTCCTTTCTCTATCCTTTTTACGCTTTTGTTTTTGTTTTTCTGCTTAATATTTTTATTTTTTATATATATACTCCCGCTCCTCATATACCACATTGATGAAGCTTTTATAACTCTTTATTATTTTTAATATATTTCATTAATAATTATTAGATATCCAAAAATGAATTTCATGAAAAAATTAATGTGAGTGTAAATATTTTCAAAATTTTACGTGTATACTTATTTGTTCGTATTTGGAAAAGTTATATTACTAAAATTATGTCACAAATGATTTGTTTAATAGAACTCTTATTGGGGTATCTTTGAATGTTTAAGAAGTGTATTAAGAACGACAAAGAGGTATAATCAACGCGGATATGAGGTATATTGAAGATGGGAGTGCAAAACAATTATCCTACCACTCTATACAAATCATTTGAGTAGCATTTTAAAAATGATAAATGTGTATATACAAAATGTTTATCGCATATACAAAAAATGTATTAATAATGTGTATACAAATTTGATCATGTATTTAAAAATGTTAATCAAGAATTTGAAATTTTATTGAACAAGTATTTGAAAGATGTTGAACAAGTATATGAAAAATGATAATTTTTTATAAAAAAATGTTGACCATGAATTAAAAAATGATTAAATTTTCTGACCATTTATATAAAAATATTAATATAGCATTTGAAAAAAATGTTGAACAAGTATTTGTAAAATGTTAAACAAGGATTTGAAAAAATGTTATATGTTTTTAGACCAAAATGTTGATTATGTGTAAAAAATATTAATATTGCATTTAAGAAATTTTAATCAAGCATTAGAAATAAATTAAAATTGTGTATATGATAAATGTTAATTATGTATACAAAAAATGTTAATCTTGAATCAAAAAATGTTAATTAGGTATTTGAAAAGGTTTAAAAGTGTGTATAGGATAAATGTTTGATCATGTATACAAAAATTATTAATCTTGAATTAAAAAAATGTTAATTAAGCATTTGAAAAGGTTTAAAAGTGTTTATGGAAAAAAATGTTAAACATGTATTAGAAAAGATGTTCTTGACATATAGAAAAAATGTTGAATGAAAACCAAAAGAAAAAAAGAAACCAAAAAAATGAAAACCAAAAAAGAAACGAAATAAAGAAAAGAAAACAGAAAATTTAATGAACAGAGAAACATATGCAAAAAGAATGAATAAGACGGGGAAGAAAAAAGGAAAGAAAAAACGAAGAAACCCGGCTCTACTTGCTTTAAGTAGGTCGCGCCGTTTTAGTTACCAGGAACTGTGGGGTGGCGCGATAGTGCCGGTCGGCCGAGACCATCCGGGAACTACCGGGCCACCACCGCCCAACAACCGCTCCACTACAGAAAGAAATCAGGTAGTTGAGTGGTGCTGGGTTGAAACAATCGCTGAGTTGCAAACCTAGAGTTTTCCATGCACCAGGCGATATAACCGCTCGGAGGCAGTGACACAACCGCTTGGAAAACACGTGGAGACTGCAATCCTAGGGTATCACACCTAGGGTGGTAAAACCTCTTGGAGGAAAAACCAGAGCTAACAAAACTTCTGCAAATGAGCTCCTAATTGAGCAAAATGAAGCTTGTTGGATAGATGGCGACAAATATTGTCATAGAAGAAATGCCAATGATATAGAGATGTGAAACCTCTACGAAAGAAGAACCAGCAAAAACTCCAACATCAAAAACATCATAAAAGATGCATATGAACTCCGTTTTTGATGAACTCGAGCTTCTCATGAAGATGACCATAAGCTCAAAAAATCACAGAGAGAAACACCAAACAAGAACCAAGAAATATGATGCAAAGATGCAATGGTTTGAGATCTCTATTAATGATCCGATCAAGGTACTAACTTGAGAGCCCCCTTAATAGTATGGCAAACGATCCTATAACCTAGTCTCCCAACTACTACCATGAGACCGGTAAAATAGAAAACCTATCAAGGGCAAACCTTTGCCTTGCACATAGTCCACTTGAGCTATATGATGACGATCTTGACTTCCTCAAGATGGACCACCTTTCTTGATTGTGTTGGCTCGATGAAAACAAGTTTATTTCTCCCCATACTCTACTATGGGTGAGCCACATGTAAGGGCATATTTCTCCCTAAGTGGTTTTGGTGATTGATGATAGTGCATTTGCGGACTAATCGTGTGCATTGAGCATTTCAGATATCTCATATCTAGGCACAAGACGATTCGGTGCCCCTCAGAGCCTATCGACGACGGCGGTTCTCTATGTTTCTTTTCGGTGGATTTGAGTCATAGGAAAGCCGTACTATTAAGAGGGGGTCCGCTTCAGAAAGGTTATGGTGGAATCCACACGTACACATCCGTTCCTTTGCACCACCTTTCCTTCCCTTTGATGGAGCACCTTCTGTTTATCCATGTCTCTGCGTTATGAAGGCTGCCAAATGCTAAAGCCTCTGTGGAGTGCGGTAGTACTGCTCAAGGGAGCAGTAGTACCGCAGGGGCGTGCGGTAGTACCGCTGGCGCCCATCGGTAGTACCCCTCCTGGTGAGCGGTAGTACCGCTCCCTCCAGCCCTGACGCTGAAGCATGCGGAGGTAGGCGCGGATGTAATTTTTTTACTTCTGCTCCTACGCTCTCCGGCGCCTTTTTCTCCCCGACGTCCTTGGCCACCCCTTTGCCTTTGCCTGTCTTGGGCGCCATGGCGACTGAGAGGGGATGAAGAATTAAGGGCAGTGAGGGCGCGACGGCAGCGAGAAAAGGCAAAAGCTTGAGGAGGAAGAAGGGACCGGCGATTCCGAGATTGGAGAAGGCACATGGGGTAAATGAGCAGCGCACCTGCGATTTCTCATTTTTTTATGGGGAAGGCACGAGCCGCCTCTTTACCATTTACCACGATGTGACGCAGGCGTGCATCAACCGCCCCACGCACGACCCCCACGTCATGCATTCAACGCGGGTCGTGGGGAAGCGCAACTGGCGAGGGGGTTACTACGGTAAAACTCCGCCGCCCGCGCGCCCGCGCCCCATTCTGGGCCTGGCCCAATGACGCTCCGTGCTTATATGTGACCCATGCCCGGGGGCTCCTGTCGGTGTGCAAAAGTAGGGGTCCTTTTTGTACCCCTTTACTTGTGCGCGGGCAGTCACAGCCACATGCCTGCGGCCACGCTTAGCGGAGCAGAGGAAGCGAAAACACAAGACTACCAGAGCAGCGCCAAGCCGAAGGCGTGAGAAGCAGAAGGACAAGGTGGGCTTTCCCCGACAAGAGCCTTGCCGGGGGAGCTTGCGTAGCCCCGGCAAGAGTCTTGCAGGGGCAGCTTGCCCAACACCAGCAGAGCGGCCACCCTTGATCCTAAGAGTTCCGACACCGTCAACCACATCGGAACCAAGGCTCGGGAGGCGCCTACATGATGGCCCGCGGACCTTTGTGAAGACAAAGGGCCTGTGAGGCCTAGATGGGAACCAAGAAACAAGATAACAGCAAGGATCCTTGCCGAGGATGCCCACGAGGCACCGGCAAGACTCCTGCCAAAGATACCCACGAGGCCCCGACAAGACTCTTGCCGAGGGCGCCCACAAGGCCCCGGCAAGACCCTTGCCGGGAAGATCAACAAGACCGCGGCAAGGCCTTGCCGCCTCATCGCCACCCCAGCTCAGCGGCCGACCCACCAACTAAACAGAAACCCACATGGAAGTACGTGGCTTCGAAGCCAACTAGTCAAGCACCTATGAGGTGGCATGCAGATCTTCGTGAAGACCCTGCCACCACGCCATCTCAGCAGCCTGCCAGCCTACATGGCGCTGCATGCCTCGTTGGCCTGGACGCGTGTCGAAGCAAGGCGAATTGGCAACGGATGGGACAGGCTTCGCTGCTGTCCCTGATAAAGTGAAAGGACACCTAAGTAGCGCATTTAATGCATTTTGTCCTGTAATGTCAGGCGATAAACTCGACTACCGTACAACTTTCCACCTCATGTGTGCCACTGTGGCAGCCCCTTTGACTATAAAAGGAGGCCCGCGGCGTACTGTGAGAGGATTCAGACTTTTTGGACCCTGCATGCTTTGTAGCTAGTCCAAGAACACCAGATAAACACAAACCAGCGGGAGTAGGGTATTACGCATCATTTGCGGCCCGAACCTGGATAAACTCCCCCCCCCCCCGTTGATCTTCTAAACCCGCTCTTTTTACAGCCCCGCGCCCCAGCAACCGTAGTAGGGATTCCCCGTGATCCCATAGGTGTCGTTCCTGAGCATCGACAGGGGGGTGCGCCCCAGGGGGGTGGGTGCGCCTTGGACCCTCGTGGCCAGGTGGTGTGGCCCCCTGGTGTGTTCTCAGTGCCAATAATTCTTAAATATTCTAGAAAAAATCATATTTCATTTTCAGGACATTTGGAGAACTTTTATTTTTGGGGTAATTTTTTATTGCAAGGATAATTCAGAAAACAGATAGAAAATACTATTTTTGCTTTATTTAATCTAAATAATAGAAAGTAAAAGGAGGGTACAGAGATTTGTGCTTTCTAACTTCATCCATCTCATGCTCATCAAAAGGAATCCACTAACAAGGTTGATCAAGTCTTGTTAACAAACTCTTTTTGAATAACATGAAACAGGAGAATTTTCGAATAACACTAGGTTACCTCAACGGGGATATGCACATCCCCAACAATAAGCATATCATATTTCTTCTTAACAGTAGGAAGGGGAAATTCAAAACCTCCAATAGTAACCGTTGAAGTTTTCCAATAGAATTAATACTGTGGACTTGAGGTTGTTTCCTCGGAAAGTGTACCATATGCTCATTACCATTAACATGAAAAGTGACATTGCCTTTGTTGCAATCAATAACAACCCCTGCAGTATTCAAAAAGGGTCTACCAAGGATAATCGACATACTATCGTCCTCGGCAATATCAAGAATAACAAAGTCCATTAAAATAGTAACGTTTGCAACCACTACAGGCACATCCTCACAAATACCGACAGGTATAGCAGTTGATTTATCGTCCATTTGCAAAGATATTTCAGTAGGTGTCAACTTATTCAAATCAAGTCTACGATATAAAGAGAGAGGCATAACACTAACACCGGCTCGAAGATCACATAAAGCAGTTTTAACATAGTTTCTTTTAATGGAGCATGGTATAGTTGGTACTCCTGGATCTCCTAGTTTCTTGGGTATTCCACCTTTAAAAGTATAATTAGCAAGCATGGTGGAAATTTCAGCTTCCAGTATCTTTCTTTTATTTGTAACAATATCTTTCATATACTTAGCATAAGGATTCATTTTAAGCATATCAATCAAACACATACGTAAAAAGATAGGTCTAATCATTTCAGCAAAGCGCTGAAAATCCTCATCATCCTTTTCCTTGGATGGTTTAGGAGGAAAAGGCATGGGTTTCTGAACCCATGGTTCTCTTTCTTTACCATGCTTTCTAGAAACGAAGTCTCTCTTATCATAATGTTGATTCTTTGATTGTGGGTTATCAAAGATCAACAACAGGTTCAATTTCTACATCATTGTTATTGCTAGGTTGAGCATCAACATGAACATCATCATTAATATTATCACTAGGTTCATGTTCATTACCACATTGTGTTTCAACATCAGAAATAGAAATATCATTGGGATTCTCAGGTGTGTCAACAACAGGTTCACTAGAAGCATGCAAAGTCCTATCATTTTTCTTTTTCTTCTTCTTAGAAGAACTAGGTGCATCAACATTAGTTCTCTGAGAATCTTGCTCAATTCTCTTAGGGTGGCCCTCAGGATACAAACGTTCCTGGGTCATTCTACCCCATCTAGTTACAACTCTAACAACATTATCATTTTTCTTATTATTTAATTCATTGAGCAAATCATTCTGAGCTTCAAGCACTTATTCTACTTGAGTGGTAACCATAGAAGCATGTTTACTAATAAGTTTAAGTTCACCTTTAACTCTAGACATATAATCACTCAAGTGTTCAATCATATAAGCATTACGTTTCAATTATCTACCAGCATAAGCATTGAAGTTTTCTTGTTTAACAATAAAATTATCAAACTCATCCGAGCATTGGCTAGCAGACTTATTACGAGGAATATCACCTTCATCAAATCTATAGAGAGAATTTACCTTTACTAACTGTGTCGGGTTATCAAGACCATGTATTTCTTCAATAGGTGGTAAATTCTTAACATCTTCAGCTTTAATACCCTTTTATTTCATAGATTTCTTCGCCACTTGCATATCTTCAAGACTAAGAAATAGAATAACCCTTTTCTTCGGAGTTGGCTTAGGAATTGGTTCAGGAAGTGTTGATGTTTACTACACAACCTTCTTATTGTAGACGTTGTTGGGCCTCCAAGTGCAGAGGTTTGTAGGACAATAGCAAATTTCCCTCAAGTGGATGACCTAAGGTTTATCAATCCATAGGAGTCGTAGGATGAAGATGGTCTCTCTCAAGCAACCCTGCAACCAAATAACAAAGATTCTTTTGTGTCCCCAACACACCCAATACAATGGTAAATTGTATAGGTGCACTAGTTCGGCGAAGATATGGTGATACAAGTGCAATATGGATGGTAGATATAGGTTTTTGTAATCTGAAAATATAAAAACAGCAAGGTAACTAATGATAAAAGTGAGCGTAAACTGTATTGCAATGCTAGGAAACAAGGCCTAGGGTTCATACTTTCACTAGTGCAAGTCCTCTCAACAATAATAACATAATTGGATCACATAACTATCCCTCAACATGCAACAAAGAGTCACTCCAAAGTCACTAATAGCGGAGAACAAACAAAGAGATTATGGTAGGGTACGAAACCACCTCAAAGTTATTCTATCCAATCAATCCGTTGGGCTATTCCTATAAGTGTCACAAACAGCCCTAGAGTTCGTACTAGAATAACACCTGAAGACACAAATCAACCAAAACCCTAATGTCACCTAGATACTCCAATGTCACCTCAAGTATCCGTGGGTATGATTATACGATATGCATCACACAATCTCAGATTCATCTATTCAACCAACACATAGAACCTCAAAGAGTGCCGCAAAGTTTCTACCGGACAATCATGACGAAAACGTGTGCCAACCCCTATGCATAGGTTCATGGGCGGAACCCGCAAGTTGATCACCAAAACATACATCAAGTGAATCGCGTGGTATCCCATTGTCACCACAGATACGCACGGCAAGACATACATCAAGTGTTCTCAAATCTTTAAAGACTCAATCCGATAAGATAACTTCAAAGGGAAAACTCAATCCATTACAAGAGAGTAGAGGGGGGAGAAAACATCATAAGATTCAACTATAATAGCAAAGCTCGCGATACATCAAGATCGTGCCAAATCAAGAATACGAGAGACAGAGAGAGATCAAACACAAAGCTACAGGTACATACCCTCAGCCTCGAGGGAGAACTACTCCCTCGTCATCATGGAGAGCACCGAGATGATGAAGATGGCCACCGGAGAAGGATTCCCCCTCCAACAGGGTGCCGGAACGGGTCTAGATTGGCTTTCGGTGGCTACGGAGGCTTCTGGTAGCGGAACTCCCGATCTATTGTGTGCCCCGATCGTTTCAGGGTATATGGAGATATATAGGCGGAAGAAGTACGTCAGGGGAGCCACGAGGGGGCCACGAGGGTGGAGGGCGCGTCCAGGGGGGTGGGCGCGCCCCCTGCCTCATGGCTTCCTTGACGTGGACTCCAAGTCTCCCGGGTTGCTTTCCTTCCAAAAATAAGTTCCGTGAAGTTTCAGGTCAATTGGACTCCGTTTGATTTTCCTTTTCTGCGATACTCTAAAACAAGGATCTAGGTAATATAAAAGTGTATAATAAAGCCCATAAACATCCAAAACAGATAATGTAATAGCATGGAACAATCAAAAATTATATATACGTTGGAGACGTATCAAGTGTCCAATCATTATCATTACTCAACATATTATTCAATAGCAATTCAGCTTGATCAACAGTTCTTTCCCTGAAAACACAACTAGCACAACTATCCAGGTGGTCTCTGGAAGCATCGGTTAGTCCATTATAAAAGATATCAAGTATTTCATTTTTCTTGAGAGGATGATCAGGCAAAGCATTAACTAATCGGAGAAGCCTCCCCCAAGCTTGTGGGAGACTCTCTTCTTCAATTTGCACAAAATTATATATTTCCCTTAAGGCAACTTGTTTCTTATGAGCGGGGAAATATTTAGCAGAGAAATAATAAATCATATCCCGGGGGCTACACACACAACCAGGATCTAGAGAATTAAACCATATTTTAGCATCACCCTTTAATGAGAATGGAAATAACTTAAGGATATAGTAGTAACGATTTTTTTCCTCATTAGTGAATAGGGTGGATATATCATTCAATTTAGTAAGATGTGCCACTACAGTTTTAGATTCATAGCCATAAAAAGGATCAGATTCAACCAAAGTAATTATCTCAGGATCGACAGAGAAATCATAATCCTTATCAGGAATACAGATAGGTGAAGTAGCAAAAGCAGGGTCATATTTCATTCTAGCATTCAAAGATTTTTCTTTCAGCTTAGCTAGCAATTTCTTAAGATCACATCTATCTTTGCAAGCTAAAAGATCTCTAGCAGTTTCTTCATCCATAACATAACCCTCAGGCACATCAGGAAATTTGATATCTAGGGGTAGAATCTTCATCATCACTTTTATCAATTTTATTAGTTTCAATAATTTCATTCTCTCTAACCCTAGCAAGTTGTTCATCAAGAAATTCACCTAATGGCACAGTATTATCAAGCATAGAAGTAGTTTCATCATAAGTATCATGCATAGCAGAAGTAGCATCATCAATAACATGCGACATATCAGAATCAATAGAAAGAGTAGGTTTAGGTGTCACAAGTTTACTCAAAACAGAAGGTGAATCAAGTGCAGAGCTAGATGGCAGTTCCTTACCTCCCCTCGTAGTTGAGGGAAAAATCTTGGTTCTTTCATCTTTCAAGTTCCTCATAGTGATCAACATATATAAATCCCAAGTGGCTCAAAGAATAGAGCTATGCTCCCCAACAACGGCGCCAGAAAATAGTCTTGATAACCCAAAAGTATAGGGGATCGCAACAGTTTTCGAGGGTAGAGTATTCAACCCAAATTTATTGATTCGACACAAGGGGAGCCAAAGAATATTTTCAAGTATTAGCAGTTGAGTTGTCAATTCAACCACACCTGGAAAACTTAATATCTCCAGCAAAGTATTTAATAGCAAAGTAATATGGAAGTAACAGTAACGGTGGCAAAAGTAACAGTAGCAGTTTTGTAGTAATTGTAACAGTGGCAACGGTAAAGTAACTAAGAAAAGATCAATATGTGAAAAGCTCGTAGGCATTGGATCAGTGATGGATAATTATGTCGAATGCAATTCCTCATGCAACAGTTATAACATAGGGTGACACAAAACTAGCTCCTATTCATCAATGTAATGTAGGCATGTATTCTGAATATAGTCATACGTGCTTATGGAAAAGAACTTGCATGACATCTTTTGTGCTACCCTCCCATGGCAGCGGGGTCCTATTGGAAACTAAGGAATATTAAGTCCTCCTTTTAATAGAGTACCGGACCAAAGCATTAACACTTAGTGAATATATGAACTCCTCAAACTATAGTCATCACCGGGAGTGGTCCCGATTATTGTCACTTCGGGGTTACTGGATCATAACACATAGTAGGTGACTACCGACTTGCAAAATAGGATCAAGAACTCACATATATTCATGAAAATATAATAGGTTCAGATCTGAAATCATGGCACTCGGGCCCTAGTGACAAGCATTAAGCATAGCAAAGTCATAGCAACATCAATCTTAGAACATAATGGATACTAGGGATCAAACCCTAACAAAACTAACTCGATTACATGATAAATCTCATCCAACCCACCACCGTCCAGCAAGCCTACAATGGAATTACTCACGCACGGCGGTGAGCATCATGAAATTGGTGATGGAGGAATGTTGATGATGACGATGGCGACGGATTCCCCTCTCCGGAGCCCCGAACGGACTCCAGATCAGCCCTCCCGAGAGAGATTAGGGCTTGGCGGCGGCCCCGTATCGTAAAACGTGATGAATCCTTCTCTCTAATTTTTTCTCCCCGAACGTGAATATATAGAGTTGGAGTTGACGTTGGTGGAGCCTCAGGGGGCCCACGAGGCAGGGGGCACGCCCCAGGGGGTGGGCACGCCCTCCACCCTTGTGGACAGGGTGTGGGCCCCCTGGTGTTGATTCTTTCACCAATATTTTTTATTTATTCCAAAAATATTCTCCGTGAAGTTTCAGGTCATCCCGAGAACTTTTATTTCTGCACAAAAATAACACCATGGCAGTTCTGCTGAAAACAGTGTCAGTCCGGGTTAGTCCCATTCAAATCATGCAAGTTGGAGTCAAAAACAAGGGCAAAAGTGTTTGGAAAAGTAGATATGTTGGAGACGTATCAGGCATGAGGAGAATACGGTGGCCCTAGTGGCTTCTTGGGGAGCATTGTGCCTCCACATCGCTCCAACGGAGACGTACTTCCTCTCAAAGGGAAGGAACATGGTAACACATCCTCGTCTCCACCGGCTCTGGTTATCTCTTACCTTCCTTTACTTGTGCAAGCTTTTATTGTGTTGTATCCCGTGCTTGCTTGTGTGCTTGTTGTTGTTGCATCATATAGATTGCTCACCTAGTTGCACATCTAGACAACCTATTTTGATGCTAAGTTTAATCTCGCAAAGAAAAGCTAAAAATTGTTAGTTGCCTATTCACCCCCTCTAATCAACCATATCGATCCTTTCAATTGGTATCAAAGCCTTATCTCTTTATTAAGGACTTCGCCGTTCGAAGAGTATGGTTGATACCACGGACGAGGTGGAGGAGCACTTCGGTGCGAGTCCCCCTTTGTCTATGGCCGATGGGGGATCCTCGGTCTCTCGTGAGGAGTTTAATGCGGCTTTGGACACATTGAAAACCTCCATGATGAGTGAGGTTAAAGGCATGTTTAAGGAGTTTCTTGAAGGCCTTAAACTATCCACCGCACCGTTGGAAGTGGTTGACCCCGCTAACAAGGTGATGGATGCTAACTCCAATAAGGGGGAAGCTACTAGTGATCAAGTTCCTTTGCCTAGTGGTAGAAGTGCGAGTGGCATATTTGCCCATGTTGAACCTCCACTTACCTATGGAGGACCGGTTCCCTCCACGCATATGAATCATGTTAGTCCTCCTCCTAAGCTTGTGAAAAATGGGGATTTTGCCTCTTGGGTGTATCGCTTTAAACGTCATTTAAATCATGGTTCTACTAATCTTTGGAGAATTATTGAGCAAGGTTTCTACCCGCACGATCCAAGCAACTTCACTCATAGAGAAGCTGCGGACCATCAATTCAATGAGTCTGCTCTCTTCATTCTCCAAGAAGCCAATCCTCCCAAAGATATTGTGCACCCCCGACCTTTCACCGTGGCCAAGGAAGCATGGGCACATGTTGTTTCCATATACAAGGGAAGCGCAAGCATTCAATGCTCAAACTTTGAAGTGGTGCAAGATGAAGCTGATGAGTTTGCAATGATTGAAGATGAAGAACCTCGAGAGCTTTACCGAAGATTAACTACTCTCACGGTCTCACTCCAAGATCATGGGAGCAAGGATACGGATGACAATTGGATCAAGCGCAAGTTTCTCAAGGCCATGATGCCTTACCATAAGGCCACGTCCTCCGTCATTCGTCAAAGGCCGGACTTTCACGCCTTGTCCTCAAGTGATGTGTTGGATGAGTTTGTTGCAATGAGGATCTTGGAAAAGACCGCCGACAATGCGGTGTTGCATTCTCAGTGATCAGAGAAGCCCAACCTTGCCTTGAAGGCCAAGGCTAGTGTGGAAGAATAGGATGAAGAGGATGAAGAGGAGAGTTGCCCTGAAGACACCAAATATGCCTATCATGAGCACATGGCTCTTGCTTCATGGCAATTTTGGGGCAACAAGAAGAACACAAGGCCCAACTTCAATAAGAACAACTCAAGTGGCTCCAAGGGAAAGCAACGTGTGAGGACGTGCTATAATTATGGAAATGTGAGTCACTTTGTTATGGATTGCCCCTACGAGAAGAGGGAGGACAATGGTGGCAAGCTTATCCGAAAAGACAAGGCCAAGTCCTTCCCCAACAAGAACAACTTCACCAATAAGACTCCTCCCAAGGGGTTGGTGGCACAACAAGAGTACAATGAGGATGATGATGATGATGAAGATGTTGAGACAATTTCCATGGCTTCCATTGCCATTGCAAAAACTCCACGGGTGTCCCTCTTCGATTCACCCAATGACAACATCACTGCCAAGTGCCTCATGACTAAAGCCACCAACAAGGTAACCCCCAACACCAAAACTACCATCACTACTAATCCCTCCTTGACGGATTGCATTGATGAAAGTGAGGGGATGAAGGAGGAGGAAAATGAGTTTGAGTCTTTTATGAGTAAGCTCAAGGGTAAATCCAAGAAGCACTTTGTTGCTCTCTTGGAACAACTTGGTGAAGCCAATGACATGATCGAGGCTCACGAAGACACCATCTCTAAGATGGAAGGGCATAGTCATGACTATGTCAATGAGATATCGGATCTCTCTAATGCGCTTGAGGAAGAGCATGGTCATCGTTTGGCTCTTGAGGATTCACACAACGATGATCATGCTAAATTAAAGAAAGATCTTGATCATTCTCTTGTTTTTTCTCGCCTGCTCAATTCCGAGAAGGTCAAACTTGGGGTTTACCATGCTAGACTCAAGGAGGAGTTTGATATACTTGACAAGGCTCACAAGGCCTTGAAGAGTTCTCATGCTAGAAGTTAACCAAGGAGAAAGCCACATTTCCTCATATGGTTTTAATTGATAATGCAAATGCTACTAACCCGTGTTGTGAGCATGTGCATCTTGTGGAGGAGGATTCCAAGTTGAAGGAGAAAATTGAGAAAGGCCTTGTGTCTTGCATACGAGGTGAGAAGAACCTTAATGACCTTTTGAGCAAAAAAGGAAGTTGTGGGAAAGGAGGGCATTGGGTTTGCACCCAAGTCCAAGAAGAATGACAAGACCAAACAACCTCCTCCTCTCAAGCAAATGTTTGTGAAGGAGGGAGAGGGTACTTCTAAGGAGAATAAGAACAATGCGAAGGGTGGTGGTGTCAAGAAGGGCAATGCCACTCCTTCCAACAAAGCCGGCGACTTTAATCCTTCTTATGTGTTATGTCGTGCTAGTGATGGGCATGTTTATGCCAAATTTGTTGGTTCTTCTTATGAGTACATTGAATGGTCTATTTGGGTTACCAAGACCCTTGTTGCTAACATCAAAGGACCCATTACAAAATGGGTACCTAAAACCAAGCATTGATCTGTTGTAGGTGTTTCCTTTTGATGGGGGGTCATGGTTGCTCGATGGTGGACCACAAATCATATGACCGGAAGCAAGGACTTGGTGGTGGACATGCACAAGGTTTCATCTATGCCCACCAATTTCGAATGGGGTGATGCCTCATCTTCTAAGGTATTGGATCTTGGCAAGGTTGTCATTTCTCATGATCTCACGATCAAGAAAGTCATGCTTGTTGAGTCCCTTGCATACAACTTACTTTTCGTTCGTCAACTTGCACTCATGGGCTTTGCCACTTTCTTTTATATTGATACCATGGCCCTCTTGTGGAGCAAGACTCTTAAAGTAGCCTTTGTTAGACATGGCGAGAATGGTCTTTATGTGATTAACTTTTCGGAGTGACCCACTAAGACCGCGACATGCCTAATGGCTAAAGTTGACATGGGATGGCTTTGGCATCGCTATTTAGCCCACATCAATATGAGATCTTTGCAAAGTCTTCTCAAGGGGGACCATGTCAGTGGACTAACAAATGTTAGTTTTGCCAAAGATCGTGCTTGCAGTTCTTGTATCGAAGGAAAGCTACATGAGAAGGCTCACCCTCCCACGACTATCATCTACTTGAAGAGGCCCTTGGAGCTCCTTCACATGGATCTCTTTGGGTCTCCATCCTTTGATAATATTGGGGGTAGAAAGTATTGCTTGGTGACTGTGGATGATTATTCAAGATACACTTGGGTCTATTTCTTCAAGAGGAAGAGTGAAACCCACCAAACCGTCATCGACTTTGCAAATGAAGATCAATGTCAACACAATGGAAAGATTTTGATGATAAGAAGTGACAACGACACCGAGTTCAAGAACTACACCTTGGATGAGTTTCTTAGTGATGAGGGGATCAAGCATCAATATTCCGCACCTTACACCCCTCAACAAAATGGTGTGGCGGAGAGGAAGAACCGGACATTGATGGACGCGACAAGGACCATGATGGCGGAGTTCAAGTCTCTGTACAACTTTTGGGTCAAAGCCATCAACACCGCTTGTCATGCATCCAATCGACTCTATCTCCTCAAAGGCTTGAACAAGACTCCATATGAGATACTTACCGGCAACAAGCCCAACCTTGAGTACTTCCGGGTGTTTGGTTGTAAGTGTTTCATTCTCAAGAAAGGCGTTCATTTGTCTAAAGTTGAGGCTAGAGCTCATGAGGGCGCATATTTGTTGGTTATGCTACAAACTCTAATGCTTACCGTGTCCTCAACAAGTCCACGGGACTCATTGAGGAGACATGTAACGTGGAGTTTGATGAGAATAACGGCTCCCAAGTGGAGCAAAGTGGTACTTGTGATGTAGGTGATGAAATTCCTCCCCAAGCCATAAGAAGAATGGGTGTTGGCTATATCCTAACCATTAAGGAACCCCTTGTGGACAAAGTAGAAGGACAATGTTCCACTCAAGTGGAACCATCACCAACCCAAGACTCACACACTTCCGAAGAACAAAGTGAAGGCCCTCATCCAAATGAACAAGATCAAGGGCAAGATCAACCTCAAGATGGTGGTGATCCACCAAGTGATGCCCAAGCTCAAGTTCTTGCTCCTGAGCAAGTTCAAGATCAAGAGCAAGCTCAAGATGATGCTCATGATGATCAAGTTACCACTCCTCAACTCTCTTGAGGAGGAATTGGAGTGTCGTGCCGCCAAGATTGCGTCCAAGATCACTACCAAAGATCATCTCATGAAGAATGTGTTTGAAGCTTAAGAAAGGGGGTAAGCACTCATAGACAATTAGCAAACTATTGTGAACATCGTGTGTTTGTTTCTTATGTTGAACCTCAAAAGATCTATGAGGCGCTTGAGGATCCGGATTGGCTTAATTCCATGCATGAAGAACTCAACAACTTCGAGCACAACAAGGTGTGGTGATTGGTTCCAAGGCCAAAGGAGAACCATAATGTTATTGGAACCAAATGGATATTCAAGAACAAGCAAGATGCTCACGGGATTATCGTTCGCAATAAGGCTCGTTTGGTGGCACAAGGCTACTCCCAAGTCGAGGGTATCGATTATGATGAAACCTTTGCTCCCGTTGCTCGCCTTGAAGTTGATTGCTTATGCTTCTCATCATAACTTCAAGTTGCTACAAATGGATGTGAAGAGTGCTTTTCTTAATGGTCCTATTAATGAGTTAGTGTATGTAAAACAACCCCTGGGTTTGAGGATCCCGAGTTCCCCAATCATGTGTACCAACTCGATAAGGCACTCTATGGCCTTAAACAAGCCCCACATGCGTGGTATGAGCACCTTACCGGGTTGTTGCAAGATCGTGGGTTTGAAATTGGGAAAATCGACCCCACTCTTTTTACTAAGAAGGTCAAAGGGGAGTTGTTTGTATGCCAACTATATGTTGATGATATTATCTTTGGTTCTCCTAACGAAGCTTTCAATGAGGAGTTTGCCACACTCATGACCTCGAAGTTCAAGATGTCCATGATGGGAGAGTTGAAGTTCTTCCTCGGGTTCGATATCAAACAAAGAAGAGAAGGACCTTAATCAACCAAGCCAAATACACTCAAGACATGCTCAAGAGATTCAAGCTAAGTGATGTTAATCCGGCTTCTACACCAATGCCTGCCAAATGCCAACTTGACATTGATCCCAATGGTAAAGCAGTGGATCAAAAGGTATATCGTTCTATGATTGGGTCCTTGCTTCACCTTTGTGCATCTAGACCGGATATCATGTTGAGTGTGGGAATTTGTGCATGGTTTCAAGCCTCACCTAAGGAAAGCCACTATGTGGCGGTCAAGCGAATCTTTCGATATTTGGCTCATACCCCAAACTTTGGCTTACGCTACCCTAGAGGAGCAAACTTCAATCTCGTGGATTTTCGGATTCCGATTGGGCGGGAGACAAAGTGGATAGGAAGTCAACCTCCATAGGGTGCCAATTTCTTGGTTGCTCTTTGGTGAGTTGGTCTTCTAAGAAGCAAAGTTGTGTGTCTCTCTCCTCCACCGAAGCCGAGTATGTGGCCGCTGGTAGTTGTTGTGCTCAACTTCTATGGATGAGGCAAACTTTAAAGGATTATGGTGTCATTTGTGACAAAGTGCCTCTTTGGTGTGACAATGAAAGTGCCATCAAGGTTTCTCTCAACCTAGTGCAACACTTCAAGATGAAGCGTATTGAGATTCGGTATCACTTCATCCGGGATCACATTAGGCGAGGGTGTGTGCGATACACAACATACAGTTCACTCGGATGAACTGTTTGTGATTAGGCAACACAAAAGAAACGGTCAGCCAGATCAAGGTGTGTGCGATATACGGCATACGGTTCACTCGGATGAACTGTTTGTGTTGAGACAAGAGAACAAAAACGGTTCAATATAACAATATGTGTGTGATGCGCGGCAAATAGGTCTGTAATCAGAAATGTGTGCGAAGACCCATAATAACACAGACGTTTGCTGCTAATAAGACGTGTGTGTTGTGCGACAGGATTGCATAGAACAACATACACACACACACACACACACACACTTATAAGGACAACCAAATTAAACATCCACTTACATAGGTGGATACTACAACCATGGCATTTGCACACACCAAAGTAAACTATTACATGCATAATTACATAGGTGGATACTACACACATGACATTTCCACACACCAATAAAGTAAACTACATATTACATTCATGATTAACTAGCATAAATGATCATCTGATCATCATCTACTTCTTGTGACGCTTGTTGTGCTTGTGGGTCGATCCGGGTAACGAGGCACTTCCTCATGTCAACGATCCGCCTATGCATCTCATAGCATGTGTACACGCTCTTGGCCACGAACCTGAGGTGAGGTTCATCTAGTTGCCGCGTCCAGGCCCTATGCCAGGATAGGGGACTTTTTCTATGGGCATCCTGCTTCATGTTTTTCTAGTAGGGGTCGATGATGGCCGAGGCGAGTTCGACTAGGGAGTCCTTCTTCGTGCTGCCCCAGACCCTATAGTGGTCATGGATTTCGACAAGATTCTCGCAGGCCAAGCCCGTAACACCGAGCGCTTTTACATCGTCGATGGTTTCCACCATGGCGAACTTGTAGTCGGTGCTGTTGACAAACCTGTTGAAACGGTCACAAGGCTCTGTGGCCATGCAGTAGTGGTAGATGATGACATGATGGCGCATGCACAAATGGGCGATGGCAACCTTCTAATCTATGCCGGGACGACCATTGGTGTACTGGAGGTCGATGCCGACCACCTTGTACTTGTCTCGAGCAATCAACTGCTCAACGCTGTTGTAGCGACCCGACCTCAAACGGTTAAGCCTCTTTGTATCCGTGCCATCCCTGGATCGGTATGCTGGCACACACAGTACATCAATGTATATATCAAAGTGCGATCACATGTATAAATAACGTAAAATTGATATATACCTCATACATCTCAACAGAAACAATCAACGGGTGTGGAGTCCCATCAACGTCATCGGCAGGTTGAGTGTAGACGGTAACCCTGTATCGTAACTCTTACTCGTCGAAGAAAATATCTGCAACATGATACATTGCAGCCGTGTAGGTCAGTACATTGAATGTACTGGCAAGATCACAATAAGAGAAAACAGATGATAAACTGTTCTATATGCAATATGGCTTTGTGGCTCTATGTCTGAGGTTTTTGCACAAAAGCTAATTTTATTTTCCCTACAACAAAAGAATATCAAAAGCCTGTACTAAAGAGTTTTCTATCATGACATAGTTCCGCCAACCGATGTCCCATATCCCAAATCATCATAATTTGACCACAATTAAATTATCAGTCCGGTGTTGAGAGTTCCGAAATAGATCCAGGTGCAGATGCTCAAATTGTCCGTAACTGGAGACACGGCTAATCGATTAGGTTTTAACCCTCTGCAGAGGTTTGTACACTTTACCCGCAAGATTCAATCCCTCTTTTTACGTTCTCGCACTTCAGGGTTTTTGAGAACAAGACGACCAAAACATGGTCTTCCGAAGAGTTCCCCTGACCACTATCCGGTGCTCATCAATCCTACCGTAGTTCTACATCTGCTAGCACTGTCCCAGCTAGAATCACCACTAGGGTCAACCAAGCCAGAGCCCATAGTGACTTGCGGTTGCATAGTTAAGCTTCCGGGCATGAAGTATTCTTCTGTCTATTTGAGTCTGGGTGAAGCTTTCCGCAAGATGTCATAGCGCTTCTCCATGCATCCCGGCCATCCACTGGTTGCTCCAGGGTGCCCATCAAATCTGTCCTTCACCCAGTAGTGTGTATTGAATTCTTGTCTCGAGTCTTGAAGTCTTGAGGTCCTGAAGATGCAGTCCTTGCAGATGCCATCATGAAGTTGTCGTCATTGATGTAGAGTCCTCCATTCTCACACCACTCCCGAGCACTCATACCAACCTCATCTACTATAGCGTAGCATTAAGATAAATAACGTCCCGGGCTTGGTAACAGGGTGATGGGTTCCTACCTCATGCATACTACTCAACTATAAGGATTCAATATCACTACTGGAGGGATTGTTGCAAAGATGACACTAAATGCAATAAAAACATAGGTATGAAAGCATGGTCAAAGTGAACTTCTCTGGTAAGTTGATTAAGATAATAGCGCCCTCAGAAACTTGATAAGACTATACGCAACTCTCCGATGAAATCTATATTAATAAACATGACATTCACATAAGCAATCATTCTAGCTAACAATGTCTAGCAATCATAATTATCAATCAACAAGAATGAAATCAAATAATAAAACCCAAATAAAATCAGAGGAACTTCAAGGAAAACTACGAGAAAAACTACTAAGGAAAAGTCTAAGACTTTACTACAAACAACAAAAATAGTTTTTTTGTCCTACATAAAACTTAATAGCAAACTAAAATACTAAACTAATAAATTAACAGAAAATAAATAGTAAAGCAACTACATTAACAAAAATTATATTTCATAAAATTTTAGTAGAAAAAAGAAACAAATAGAAAGCTTTTATAAAACTCTAACTATGACCTACACAAGTTTTCATACAAAACTAAAGTTTTTTTTTAAAATAACAATAAAATTTTCTACTGTTAAATAACAGAAACAAAACTAAATTTGTCAAAAATGACAAAAAGAAAATAAATTAAAAACAATTAAAACTATAAAAGACTAAAACAAAACTAGAACTAAAACATACCTGTTTTGTTTAAAACCCTAATTTAAAATAAATTAAAAATAAATCACTATATGCTACTGGATAGACAAAACAATAACAAAACAGTAGCAAAAAGAATCAATCAAAAGTATTTTATACAACTCAAGATACAACCAAATTAGTGATTTGAAAAAAATTCATGAAACTCAAATTTAAACTACTCAAATTTGAAAACTAATGGCACAAACAGAAACTTTATAAAATTTTGAATCTACTGCAAAAAGAGTCACTTAATTTGGATAAGCACACAAAAAGATATTAAATATCTAAGATTGAAACTTTTCTGGTTTTAAAACAGAAACGAAAAAAAACAGATTGGACAGGTGCTATGCGTCGGGCTGCTATTGGGCCTAGAGAATGTGTGATCCGATCTATAAAATGCTCGGCCGATACTTAACAAAACCGCACGTGCTAGCAAAGAAAAAGCTGACGGCCTAAACCGATTAGATCTATACCGTAAATAAACCAAAGTTAAACCGATCTAGTAAAAAAAAACCTAACTTTTCAGATTAGATCTAATATAAGGCGTTCATTTAAGATTGAACGGTGGAGGGAGACTGGAGAGCTCACCGCGGTGGAGGTGAACTCCGGCGAGGTCGTCGGTGGTGGTGGCGGCTCGAGGTTGACGCAGGCGGCTCCTCCAGTGGGTCTCCGGCTTCAGGGAGGGCTCCTTTCGACGTGGGCGACGGTGACGAGCACGAAGGTCTCCTTGGCGTGACTCAGGGACAGCGGGAGCGATGGAGGCGAGTGTGACATCGGCAACGACGTATGGTGGTTGACGGCGAGCATGTTCCGGTGGCCGAGGCGCTCCGAGGAGTGCACGGGCGGAAGCGGCGGAGTGAGGGGGTCCGGTGGTGGTGCGTACGAGGGCCCCGGACGTCATACGGCGGTGAAGCGAAGTTGGCTGAGCTCCTCTGCTCCCTGGTTCCGGCAAGATCGGACGAGGTCGGGCTCGTCGCTGCGGGGGAAATGGAGGGGATAAAGCATGTCAAAACGAGGGAAGGCATCAAGAGACGTCGATGGAGGAAAGAAAGGGCTTCGGGGTAGCTCACCCACGATGAGACAATGGCATTCTGAAGCGTCGATGGCGGAGATCCAAACTGCGAGTGCGTGCACGAGAGAGAGTTTTGACGAGGGGTTTTTGAAGGGTTCAAACGAGGTGAGTGATGGCTATTTATAAGACATTTACGTGCGCGAGGGGAACGCCTGGGATCGCGATCCCGAGGAACTCGGGATACGGCAGCGGGCACACGTGCTCTGGCTTGGGCAAGGGGAAGAAGAAGACGGGCGGGGCCCACTGTAAGCGACCGTGGGGGAAAGAGAGAGGGTTGGGCGACCGAGGGGAAAAGCCTACGGGCGCGAGAGGTGTGGAGGTGGGCCGGCTGGCGCGGTTTGGCCCGCAGGGTGGGCTTTGGCCGAAAAAACGCTTTCCTGTCTTTTTGTTTAAATAAATAGAGAGTAAAAGACAATAAATAAAAATAGAAATAAAAAGTTTACCTTAGCATATTATATATCAAAATTTTCAGAAAAAGATTTTCTAAAAACGAACATATTTTTAGTGGCAAATAAATTCAACAAAATAATTAAATAAACCAAAAAGTGCTACTTGTGCAATAAAACTCAATAAAAATCATTTTTAAAATACCAAAATGATTTCAAATTATTTTTCTCCACTTTTATACTTTAGGGAATAATTTTACCCTAGTTTCCATATATTTTATTTTTTGGAGAAAATAATTTGAATAAAAACCAAAATAACTCTTAAATGGTTTTGAATTTGAATTTCAAACCACTTTCAAACCTTTTTGTTTTTTTCCTCCTTCAAATATATTTCAAATTTGCCCCTGGTTTGCAGTGTCATATTGCTCCTCTCTTTATTTTGAAATTTGGTCAGAGGAATTTGAAATTATTCAAAATGGAAAGGATTCCAAATGGAAATCAAAATGGCTTAACTCCCCACTCTCTTTCATTTAAATTTGGAGAAGTCATTTAATCTCCTTTCTTGAGAGTCCTTGAGTGGCATGAAGTTTGAATTAATTTCAAATGAAGTTTCATATCATTTCAAATGGAAACACTTTTGGGAAAGTCCTTTTATTCCCTCTCATTCAACTTTCAAAAGTTTCAAATTTCACTCAATTCACACAAGCAACCACACCACAATCAAACAAACAATCAAAACTATATATTTAATATAACATTTCAAAATTTAGAATTTTGGGATGTTGCAGCTATTAATCTACTCGTCCACCATGGACGGGTCAATGGTGTACACCACCGAGAGATCCGTCTCCCTCGCATGGGTCTCCACTCTATGCTCGCCGAACTCCATTGAAGAGCCGCTAGACATCCCCTCTCTATGTGTCGTCGTGGGTGTGCTTGTTGTGTTGTGGGGCACAATCGAAAGGTTGAAGAGACTAAGGTTATAATGGTCGCGGGAATTAAAGGGGAAGTCAGACGGCCAGGAATATCGGCAGGCCCTGATGGCAGTTCTAATTTGCAGCGCGTAACTCCATCGTGCTGCACGTAACGGCATCGCGTGGCAACGCTCGCGGCGCAACCGCATGCATATGGGCCCCCGATGTGATCGTGCGCACGCCCAACCACTGGCAGAGCACGCGCGAAGGGACGCAAGTAGAGCGCTCCGCGGTCCTCAACGGCGAGCAACCATATATATATATGCATATAGCAGTTGAACACGTAAGGAAAAGTTGTCCACAAGCCGAGCGCGCCGACGGACGCGAGCAGAGCACGCCAACGGACACAAGCAGAGCGTGCCGTGGCGCCTAACAGCGAGAAGAGCTTGGCGGGGGACGCGAGCAGAGGCCGGCACAGTGATATGTTGCAAATAAGACGAACTGTGCGAGCGATGTCGGAGACATCAAGCACGAATCAGATTAGCACTGCGTGTGCGATACGTGGCATACGGTTGATCCATCGGAGCTATTTGTGATGGAATAAACCATGTGTGTTGTGGGCAAATGCTTGCTGGTATATAACCTTAAATTTAACCAAAAAGTGTTAATGCTTGTTAACAAAATTGTATAACTGGAAACTATGTTCAAATACGAATCGAACGATATAATCTTTGGCGACATGCATTCATATTCTATTAGTTAAATCCTACATATAAACCAGGACGGGGGTATAGTAGCTAATTAAATCGCAAACATTTTTTTGTATTAACTGTATGTGTACGTGTCCATTCGTCCTTCTCTCGCACGTCTTGTCACCTCGCTGGCGCAGACGGCTTACAGCGCAAGCTTGCGCAGCGCGCGGGGGCGTTCTTTTGGCCAAACGGTGGCGCCAATGAATCGTCGGTGAGCCCATTCCCGTGCAATCTTGCAGGTTCCCTCGCAAGCTTCCCGCCCGATTCAGTGAAATCCCCCAAAATCCCAATGCTTACCGGCCTTCTATATAAACCCTCACGGCCGGCGAGTCCTGCGTCGCATTTTCCCCTCCCTCCCTGTAGTTTATCTCGTCAACTTCTCCCATAATCACCAATGGCACCGGTCCATTGTTGTCGCTCAGACACTCCGCCGTCATCATAGGACAGCTCCAGCTGGGAGGCTACACCGCGGCGGCGGCTCAGTCCCCGGCGTAGTGTAGTGCACGTGGCGTCCGTGTTGGGTGTGCGTGGAACACCCACCACACGCTCCACCGCCGCTGCCCGTCGGCAGCTGTTACTGGTCGCCATTGCCGCCACACCACCGTCGAAAGCCAGGGCCATTGCCCGCTCCGCCGCTGCGGCCCGTAGGCGGGAGGTGGCCGTCGTGGCCGCCACCCCACTGCCGGCCATCACCCACTCCGCCACCGCGGCCCGAAGACGGGATGTGGCTATCGTGGCCGCCACCCCATAGTCGGCCGTCGTGGCCGCCAGCCCACCTCGACCGCCGGGATCGTCACCCACTCCGCCACCGCCGCCCGAAGGAGGGAGGCGGAGGTGAGGCCCGCACATGCGTCAGCGACCTTGCGTGCTACATCATGTTCCCGTGGGAGGAGGAGGAGCGCCTCATCGAGCATGCAAAGAGCCTTACCGCAGCCGTGGCTGCAACACACGCTGATGCAGAGGCGAGGAATCAGGAGATCTATGAGTAGTCCGGCTGCTTCAAGCTGGCGAGCGTCGCTGAACGTGCAGCAGCGGCAGGCATCATATTGCATTTGTCCAGCTCGTCGGCCTCCTCCTCCTCTGCCTCTTACTGAGCGCATCGGCAGAGGAGAGGCTGCCGAAAGTAGCACAAAGCCCCTCCGTAGTAGTATTTAGGGGCTATTTTGTTCAGTTCATCTGACTATTGATGTGTGGTGGAACTGTACAACGTACTTAAAATTAGCTAGTATATATAGTTGAACTAGCTATTTCAGTACGTGTTTGGCAACAATTGGGGAAAATTTTGGTCGGTTCAGCTATCGAGTTGAACTGTTTGTATAAATTAAGAATGACTGCTTAATCTATGAATGAAAGATATGCTTAATTACTGAATTTTAGTTGCAAAACTTAGATAGTGCTAGTGATTTCTAGCTGCATATTTTGACAAATCGTAGTGTTACAAAGGATTGACAAATGGCAATGTTACTAGATCAACAAATGACAATCTTTCCAGTTTGACAAATGGCAACATACCCAATATGACAGAAGCAAATCTTACCAAATTGTTTGTATGTGGTTGCACACGGGTCATCCAAAACAACCGTTTGCGTTGAAGGGATGACCATATATAGCTCACACTTTGCATACAGGTGTTCTATCTAAAACATTTGCGATCAAGAGCTGCAGGAATCCTGCTCGGCGCATTTTCTCTTGGCTTCCTGGGGAAGTTGTTGGTTTGCATACGGGTGTTCTAACTAAAACATTTGTGATCAAGAGCAGCACAAATCCTGCTAGGCACATTTTCCCTTGTCTTCCTGGGGAAGTTGTCGGTTTTGCATACGGGTGTTCTAACTAAAACGTTTGCGATGAGTGTTTTATATTTAAAAACCGTATTAAACTGCGGCTTGGGCGCCATTAATGTAGAGGATGTGAGCAAGGCGGGTGGCCATGGATGTCAAAGGGCTCGCTTCCCGGTGAGCCTGCGCGGTGTACAGCTCGCACGCTTCCCGGTGAGCCTCCGCATTGGAGTACAGCTCGCAAGCCTCCTATTTAGTCAAGCACTCAAGCACCTATCCGCACGGCACCTCCTAGCCATTAAAAGAGTGAGGCGTGGCGTCACGTGAATGGTTTACAGAACACACACAATTTAAATTATACAAAACGTTTGAGATGTTACAATGGCAACTATTTGTTTGAAAATGCCTTTGTTGGCTGTTATTCGAGTGCACCATCTCTCAGAATGGACATGAAAATACAACAGCATGTCGGCTGCCATTTCATTATAGCATTCCAAGTTTCATGAATTTCAGACGAGTTTTGATTTTATTAGAATTTAAAAACAAAGTATCTCAACATTTTGCCAGCAATCAACAATGTCCTGGTGTTTGAAATTCAATCCCATTTCTTGCATGGGACCTAAGCATGCACTGAAGGACACATATTTGATTTTTCAACCAATTTATATGCACTGGAGCATGTGCATGTAGTTCAAATTTGAATTATGCACATAAAATGCCTAGAAAACCCAGTTAATGTATAAAAAAGTCCAAACGAACCCCGAAAATTCCAAAATTAAAAACAACACTCCTGTTTGTTCTATGTTAACACTAGAATTTTTTTGAAAGCAATAAGAGGCAATGGATATCGTTTTGTCCCCAAAGGTGGCACGTTCCCTACCGAAACCATCACGCTTGTTGTGAGAAGCTTATACCCAAACCTGTCCCAAATGGGACAAATTTTTTACCACAACATGTTGATGCCGCTCCATGATAGCATGTCAAGTTTCATGAATTTCAGATGAGATTTGGATTTACTAGAATTTAAAAACCAAGCATCTCAATGTTTGCGGCCGAGTGATGGTGGCAGGGTGTTTGAAATTCATTCCCATTTCTTGCATGGGACCTAAGCATGCAACCAAGGATACATATTTGATTTTTCAACCAATTTATATGCACTGGAGCATGTGCATGTAGTTCAAATTTGAATTATGCACATAAAATGCCTACAAAACCAAGTTAATGTATCAAAATGTCCAAATGAACCCCGGAAAATTCCAATATTAAAGGCAACAATCGTGTTGTTCTATGTTGACACTAGAAAATTTTGAAAGCAATAAGAGGCAACGGATATCGTTTCATCCCCAAAGGCGGCACGTTCCCTATCAAAATCATCACGCTTGTTGTGAGAAGCTCTGCTTTGTGAGCAGCTTATACCCAAACCTGCCCCAAATGGGACAAATTTTTTACCACGGCATGTTGATGCCGCTACATGATAGCATGCCAAGTTTCATGAATATCAGACATGTTTTGGATTTACTACAATTTAAAAACCAAGTATCTCAATATTTACGGCCAAGTGACGGTGGCAGGGTGTTCAAAATTCATTCCCATTTCTTGCATGGGACATAAGCATGCAACCAAGGACTCCGATTTGATTTTTTAACCAATTTATATGCACTGGAGCATGTGCATGTAGTTCAAAATTGAATTATGCACATAAAATGCCTACAAAACCAAGTTAATGTATAAAAATGTCCAAATGAACACTGAAAAATTCCAAAATTAAAGACAACACTCCTGTTGTTCTATGTTGACACTAGAATTTTTTTGAAAGCAATAAGAGGCAACAGATATCGTTTCGTCCCCAAAGGTGACACGTTCCCTACCAAAAGCATCACGCTTGTTGTGAGCAGCTTATACCCAAACCTGCCTCAAATGGGACAAAAAATTTACCATGGCATGTTGATGCCGCTCCATGATAGCCTGCCAAGTTTCATGAATTTCAGACAAGTTTTGGATTTACTAGAATTTAAAAACCAGGTATCTCAATGTTTGCGGCCGAGTGACGGTGGCAGGGTGTTTGACATTCATTCACATTTCTTGCATGGGACTAAGCATGCAACCAAGGACACATATTTGATTTTTCAACCCGTTATGCACTAGAGCATGTGCATGTAGTTCAAATTTGAATTATGCACCTGAAATGCCTACAAAACCAAGTTAATGTATGAAAATGTCCAAACGAACCCTGAATAATTCCAATTTTTTTGATGACACACCTATAGTTGCATGTTCACTGCAGATAAAAGTTCTAGCGATTCAAACACCATCCTTTGCGGCTGTGACCCCATTACGTAATTCAAATCAAGACGATAAATCAAGTAGATCGCACATAGTTTATTATCACCAACCATGTGAGATGCAACACAAAATATTTTGAAGCACCGTTGGTGTATAGTAGGCCTATGGCTTACGCGAGAAGGTGCGTCGGCTACAGTCCATAGCCGACGTGTCAAGCACACTAGCTCACTCCCCAAATATCATTTCACTGTTCATTCATCGCGGTGAAAGATGGGGACATGGACCCGCGTCATGAGGGCAACTTCAGTGGCCCACTCCGATGAGAGCGCGGCCGCAGCCGCTAGACGCGTGCTAACAAGCTTCGTGAGGGCGACCGCAGTCTCCATCCGGGTGGCCAAGGCAGCCCAAACTGCCATTGTTGCTTCTCAAGCGGCGGCAGCAACATCTTCCTCGGGGATAGCAACTGGCGAGAGCGGCACGACAACTGTCTGTTCCGCAGCGGCGGCCTTAGCCCTGATGTAGGCCGCCCACTACCATGTCAAGGCCATCCACACCCAGCTCATAGCAGTCACCGCACAAATCGAACGAAGCTTCTCCGACAACGGTCGACAACCCACGACCGAAGAGTTGGCAATCATCGAGAGAGTTCGAGCAGCCGTCCATTCCTGCGCGGCATACCTTGCCACGACGGAGCCCGCCAAAGCCCAGATCGCGGCCGCCCACGCCCAGCTCGTGGCGGCCTATTCCAAAGATATGGTGGACACGGATGGTGAGATGCTTATCGAGTATGGTGCAATTGATGCCATGGAGCCCCTTCCCTAGGAGACCATCGGGCGCGAGCTAGACATGGAGGCGGCAGCGGAGATCGACGAGCACCAGCCGTAGTAGTACTCTTTGTTTTGTTTAATTAAGAGCGCTGGTCTTTAATTTGTTAGAGTAATGTTTAGGTCAGCTAGCTCTGTTTAATTGCTGAACTTGCTCGATTAAGAAGTGTGGGTGTGTTGTAGTCTCCTTTGTGTACCCAAATTATGCAATGACATGGATGACCACTGTAACCAGGGAAATTCGAACCAAAATTTTTGATGTTCAAACTCATCACACACGGGTTAAGCTATCTGAATCGTTTGTGATGTTCACATATTGTACACAGTTTTGAATAAGGGACCATGTCTGATGACACTTTGCGCACCAGTTTTTTCGCTGAAGTGATTCCAAAATTTCGGCTTCTGCGGAAATATCTACCTCCCCGCCCCCCTTACCAAAAGCCACATTTCCCCTGTTTCCGCCTTCCTTTCTAAGTTGAAACCTTCACTCCTTGCTTGCAGTGTCGCCTCCTCGTCGGTGACCCTCCTCCACGCTGCTCGGCCTCGCCTATCCAGGAAGGTAATCCACACCCGACCCCCATCCTCCTCCTCCTTCCACATCCCACATGCCCCAACCGCCGGCACGACACCTTCCACCCAAATCACCGACCCCTCCACCAAATAAGCACCGCCCTAAGCCATGGTGCGCGCAGTATAGCTAGGATCTCAAGGACCATTTGGCAGCGGAGAAGAAATCACGGCCGCATGCGCGGATGAGGTCGCGATGGCTGCCATTCGTGTCGACCCCTAGATCTTGGAGGAGCACCTCGCTATCGAGGCCACCATCCGCCTTGCGCGCCGACGACGCGACGCGGTTGGCTGTTTGGCTCAATTCTGCAATGCATCGTTCAATTGTTGTCGGTGCATTCTGTTATTGTATACCATGTGAGAAATAAATCGAATTTGGATGTACTAAATACATGAGAAACAAATACAATTGCTATATTTCCAAGTTGTTAAGCATGCTTGGTTTGGTTAACTCTCTGATCTTCTATTAGGAGTATGTTATATTGTGCAATGTGCTGCTCAGTTAACGTTTGGTTCATTTGTTGTGGTGTTTAGTGCTACCTCTTGAGCACTTGCGTTGGTTTTCCCTTGAAGAGGAAAGGGTGGTGCGGCAAAGTAGCGTAAGTATTTCCCTCAGTTTTTGAGAACCAAGGTATCAATCCAGTAGGAGGCTACGCGCGAGTCCCTCGCACCTACACAAAACAAATAAATCCTGGCAACCAATGCGATAAGGGGTTGTCATTCCCTACACGGTCACTTACGAGAGTGAGATCTGATAGATATGATAAGATAATATTTTTGGTATTTTTATGATAAAGATGCAAAGTAAAATAAGAGCAATGAAAATAACTAAGTATTTGGAAGATTTAATATGATGAAGATAGACCCGGGGGCCATAGGTTTTACTAGTGGCTTCTCTCAAGAGCATAAGTATTTTACAGTGGGTGAACAAATTACTGTTGAGCAATTGACAGAATTGAGCATAATTATGAGAATATCTAGGTATGATCATGTATATAGGCATCACGCCCGAGACAAGTAGACCGACTCCTGCCTGCATCTACTACTATTACTCCACACATCGACCGCTATCCAGCATGCATCTAGAGTATTAAGTTCAAGAGAACAGAGTAACACTTTAAGCAAGATGACATGATGTAGAGGGATAAATTCATGCAATATGATAAAAAACCCATCTTGTTATCCTCAATGGCAACAATACAATACGTGCCTTGCTGCCCCTACTGTCACTGGGAAAGGACACCGCAAGATTGAACCCAAAGCTAAGCACTTCTCCCATTGCAAGAAAGATCAATCTAGTAGGCCAAACCAAACTGATAATTCGAAGAGACTTGCAAAGATAACCAATCATACATAAAAGAATTCAGAGAAGATTCAAATATTGTTCATAGATAAACTTGATCATAAACCCACAATTCATCGGTCTCAACAAACACACTGCAAAAGAAGATTACATCGAATAGATCTCCACAAGAGAGGGGGAGAACTTTGTATTGAGATCCAAAAAGAGAGAAGAAGCCATCTAGCTAATAACTATGGACCCATAGGTCTGAGGTAAACTACTCACACTTCATCGGAGAGGCTATGGTGTTGATGTAGAAGCCCTCCGTGATTGATGCCCCCTCCGGCGGAGCTCCGGAACAGGCCCGAAGATGGTATCTCGTGGATACAAAAAGTTACGGCGATGGAATTAGGGTTTTGGCTCCGTATCTGATCGTCTGGGGGTACATAGGTATATATAGGAGGAAGAAGTACGTCGGTGGAGCAACAGGGGCCCA
>NC_041382.1:416716076-416822610 GCF_002162155.2 Triticum dicoccoides
GCCCCCTACCTCGTGGACTCCCTGTTGGTTGCTTGACGTAGGGTCCAAGTCTGCTGGATCATGTTCGGTGAGAAAATCACGTTCCCAATGGTTTCATTCCGTTTGGACTCCGTTTGATATTCCTTTTCTTAGAAACCCTAAAATAGGCAAAAAACAACAATTCTGGGCTGGGCCTCCGGTTAATAGGTTAGTCCCAAAAATAATATAAAAGTAGATAATAAAGCCCAATAAAGTCCAAAATAGTAGATAATATAGCATGGAGCAATCAAAAATTATAGATACGTTGGAGACGTATGAAGCATCCCCAAGCTTAATTCCTGCTCGTCCTCAAGTAGGTAAATGATAAAAACAGATTTTTTGATGTGGAATGCTACTTGGCATAATTTCAATGTAATTCTTCTTAATTGTGACATGAATATTCAGATCCGAAAGATTCAAGACAAAAGTTTAATATTGACATAAAAATAATAATACTTCAAGCATACGAACTAAGCAATTATGTCTTCTCAAAATAACATGGCCAAAGAAAGTTATCCTCACAAAATCATATAGTCTGGCTATGCTCTATCTTCACCACACAAAGTATTTAAATCATGCACAACCCCGATGACAAGCCAAGCAATTGTTTCATACTTTTGACATTCTCAAAACTTTTTCAATCTTCACGCAATACATGAGCGTGAGCCATGGACATAGCACTATAGGAGGAATAGAATGGTGGTTGTGGAGGAGACAAAAAGGAGAAGATAGTCTCACATCAACTAGGCGTATCAATGGGCTATGGAGATGCCCATCAATAGATATCAATGTGAGTGAGTAGGTATTGACATGCAACGGATGCACTAGAGCTATAAGTATATGAAATCTCAACAAGAAACTAAGTGGGTGTGCATCCAACTTGCTCGCTCACTAAGACCTAAGGCATTTTGAGAAAGCCCATCATTGGAATATGCAAGCCAAGTTCTATAATGAAAAATTCCCACTAGTATATGAAAGTGATAACATAGGAGACTCTCTATCATGAAGATCATGGTGCTACTTTGAAGCACAAGTGTGCTAAAAGGATAGTAGCATTGTCCCTTCTCTCTCTTCCCTCATTTTTTTATTTGGGCCTTTTCTCTTTTTTATGGCCTCTTTTTTTATATATTTTTTATTTTTCGTCCAGAGTCTCATCCCGACTTGTGGGGGAATCATAGTCTCCATCATCCTTTCCTCACTGGGACAATGCTCTAATAATGATGATCATCACACTTTTATTTTCTTACTACTCAAGAATTACAACTCGATACTTAGAACAAAATATGACTCTATGTGAATGCCTCCGGTGGTGTACCGGGATATGCAATGACTCATGAGTGACATGTATGAAAGAATTATGAACGGTGGCTTTTCCACAAATACAATGTCAACTACATGATCATGCAAAGCAATATGACAATGATGGAGCGTGTCATAATAAATGGAATGGTGGAAAGTTGCATGGCAATATATCTCAGAATGGCTATGGAAATGCCATGATAGGTAGGTATGGTGGCTGTTTTGAGGAAGGTATATGGTGGGTGTATGATACCGGTGAAAGGTGCATGGTGTTAGAGAGGCTAGCAATGGTGGAAGGGTGAGACTGTGTATGATCCATGGACTCAACATTAGTCATAAAGAACTCATATACTTGTTGCAAAAATCTACAAGTTATCAAATCAAAGTATTACGCACATGCTCCTAGGGGGATAGATTGGTAGGAGAAGACCATCGCTCGTCCCTGACCGCCACTCATAAGGAAGACAATCAATAAATAAATCATGCTCCGACTTCATCACATAACGGTTCACCATGCGTGCATGCTACGGGAATCACAAACTTTAACACAATTATTTCTCAAATTCACAACTACTAAACTAGCATGACTCTAATATCACCATCTCCATATCTCAAAACAATTATCAAGTATCAAACTTCTCATAGTATTCAACAGACTCATAAGAGAATTTTATTATTAATCTTGTATACCTAGCATATAGGATTATTTAAGAAAATTACCATGCTATTTAAGACTCTCAAAATAATCTAAGTGAAGCATGAGAGTTCAATAGTTTCTATAAAACAAATCCACCACCGTGCTCTAAAAGGTATAAGTGAAGCACTAGAGCAAAACTATATAACTCAAAAGATATAAGTGAAGCACATAGAGTATTCTAATAATTTCCGAATCATGTGTGTCTCTCTCAAAAGGTGTGTACATCAAGGATGATTGTGTTAAACTAACAAATAAAGACTCAAATCATACAAGACGCTCCAAGCAAAACACATATCATGTGGTGAATAAAAATATAGCTCCAAGTAAAGTTACCGATAGAAGTAGACGAAAGAGGGGATGCCATCCGGGGCATCCCCAAGCTGAGGTCGAGACGGGGCCGCAGCCGGCGCTACATGGTTGGGGCGGTGCAGGCAGCGTGGCCGGCTAGCGTCGGGCCGGCTAGTGTCGGGCCGGCCACGAGGCGAGCAGGAGCCGGTCGGGCCTGCCACAGCTAGCGCGGGAGCAGGTGGATGCGCGGCAGCCGGCGAGGGTCGCGGCGGCGGTCGGGGGTGGTGATGGCGGAGCCACGAGCCGGTGACTGCGGGAGCCGGCCGGAGCGAGCAGGCGGCCATGGGCGGAGGCAGAGGCGGCCACAGGTGGGCGTGGCGACTCGGTGGGGCAGACGTGTGGGCGCGTTGACCCGGCAGGGGCCCGCGAGGCGGAGCGGGAGCTGGGCGCGGCGCAGCCGGGCCGCGTGGGCGGGGCCGAACGTCGGAGCGGAGCCGGAATCCGCGCGGTGGGGCAGGCAAATGGAGGAGGTCGTCGCGTGGTGGAGGAGAGACCAGGGGCGCCTACCGGCCAGCGCAAGAAACTGGGAGCCGCGGGCGGAGGGAGCTCGTGGAGCGGCAGGGACGCGACTGCACGAGGGGGGACGCGGAAGGGGCCGCCGCGTGCGGCGCCGAGTGGGAGAAGGCCGGGGCGCTAGCGTCCAGCTCGGGAGCAACAGGAACCTGCCCGGGGCGCGGCTGGAGATGGCCTGAAGCGGGGGCCCGTGCGTGCAGGAGCGAGCAGACCGCACTTGTCACGGAGGAGTGGGTGCTGCGCCTCCCTGAGAGAGACGAGCAGAGCTACAACGATCTGGTGGTGGTAGCGAGAGGAGAGGGACCGAGAGGCCAGGAGCACCCGAGAGGGGAGGCGTGGAGAGAATGAAGCGAAGGCATCGCTGCTGGCCATAGAGAGGCGGCGCGGTGGGGCGAGCCTGCGTCCGTGGCGGAGCTGAATGCGGGGTTGAGCTCGAGCCATTATCTGGGAAACGTACATGCAATGTATGTGGCCATCATCCGTCCATTGTACGGGAAGCTCATGGCTAGTGCGTTGTCTGGGTTGTATGACTAGTGTCTGACCACGGTTTGACTTGCATCTAGTTAGCTTGCATAGATGGTATATGGAGGAGCAAATGCACGTTTCGGCCGGAGCAAGGCGCAATGCGGAGGGGAGCAAACGAGAGCGGTGTGTGGATGGACACGACCGACTGAAGCGAGGCCCCGCGTGCACGGACGGATGGCCGGCGTCGCAACGATGGTGGTGAAGAAGGCGAGGCCACCGACGAGGACGCGCCGTCCCGCATGGCCGCTCCGGGGGCGGGTCGATGTCGAGCCCCCGAGCCCTACCGGAGAGACGGCACGACACCGCGATGGAGGTGATGAAAGAAGGATCCCGCCTGGACTAGGAAACCAGCAGCAGTGCGGTAGCATAGTACCGCCCCATGGTGGGCGCCAAATGTCGTGGTATTCTCACGGGGGGGGGGATCCAGGACGACATATGCCATAAGGTGGCTTCGTGTGAGGGAAAGACTGTTGCTGATAGGCCCGAGAGCAGGTATGCGAGTAGCACGCGGTAGTTTACCCAGGTTCAGGGCTCTCCGGAGAGATAATACCCCTACTCCTGCCTGTCTGAGTATATCTGATATGTATATCTGGTACAAAGTGCTCCTGGAGTTGTATCTGAAAGCAGTGCCATGGGCATCTGGTTTCATATATGCATGTATGTGGCATGCTCTAGTGGCCGGCCATGCTCATGGCTCATGGCCGTGAGCATGTGTATGCTCATGCGTGAGTGCATGTGAGGGTGGATGGATGGATGGATGGCTATATATAGTGTGGAGCTAGCTTACTATCTAAGCTATATGGTGGTATGTGAGCAAGGGAGTATGGTGGGGTGTCATCCTTGTCCCCTGGGTCACTTCATAAATAGTGCCCAGGGACAAGGGACACTGTACATGATAGCTGGGGTGACACGTGAACAGTGCCGGGTACGGCCGTCACGTCGGGGCCGCATCAGGCTATAGTTGACTTCGGGCAGCCGGCTCGTTGGAGCAGTCGGTAGCCAGCAGCCGGCCTGGTGGAGCAGCCGGCAGCCAGCAGCCGGCCTGGTGGAGCAGTCGGCAGCCAGCAGCCGGCAGGGGCGGCCGGAAGTCGGCAACCAGCAGCCGGCAGGGGTGGCCGGGCAGTTGGCAGCCAGCAGCCGTCCTGGTGGAGCAGTCAGCAACCAGCAGTCGGCCTGGTGGAGCAGTCAGCAGCCAACAGCCAACAGCCGGCCGGGTAGTTGGACTGAGGGGCTTTGCTAGCCTCGATGTCTTGAATTATTGTCTCGCCGTCTTCGGGGTACCCATGGCCAATTACTCCGACACACACCTTAGATGCTTTGGTGATACAAGCTCTTCGGAGGCGTTGGATTTGTGACCCAACACCTCCTTGGTGGTTCGAATGGTTTTTTGCAGAAAAGCCCCAAAAGAGTTCGGCCACTGCTTACAAGCACAAAGACTGCTCAGATGCCATTGGATCTTAGATCAAACAACCTCCAAGCTCATATCACCGTAGTATCCAAGCTGCGATGGCACCTTATGTTTTCTCGCACGGGAGAGTATGAGGTGCTCCCGCACCGTAGATTCTATGGTGATACGAGTTCACTGAGATCTAACGGCCCACGGTAGGAGGTTTGAATGTTTTTGCAATATACGGCTAATAGAGTTTGGGAAATGCGCAGAAAGTACAACTACTATGCATGTGCCATCTGATCACTAATCATACGACCTAAATGCTCATATCACTGTAGCGGGTAATTAAGCTACGGGGAGCACCTAATATGAGCACCGGGGAGCCATTGGATTGAAGATGCAGCGGCACACACGAGGCCTGAATGTTCTATTTGCAAAAAAAACCTTTGGAGAGTTTGGAAATTGCGCATAATTACAAAGACTACTCCCAAGCCATTGGATCTCACTTCCAATGGTGTAAAAACTCGTATCACCATAGTATCTAAGCTGCGGGGTGGATGTGATATTCTATGCCGCTATCATTTTTGTTCGTAAACTTGCAAAAACATGTAACTCGTGCCGTTACTTGTCTAACTGCGCAAAGTGTTTGTTCAAAAAAACCATCCTACACTGAAATATCGGAACAACACACAGGGGTCCCGCTTGTCATTAATCAAATTTGGACCTAAAACTAACAAATCTGAAAGACGAGATTCGAACTGGCAACCTGGACTACAAAGCATAAGTCGATAGCCTGAAAAAACGAACGGTTGTTGGCTTTGTCCCATAACTTGATTTTTATACAGTACTTGCGTTGAGTAGAGTGGGGGAGTGCCTCGTCAACACGTGCATGACCGTTGTCTCACTTACTGGTGGGTCCCAGGTCTGCGATCTCAATCTCTCTTCTCTCCATCATCTAACCTTTGCACGGGCACACACGAAGAGCGGCGCTAGCTTGCCATGGTGTTATTACAACTAAAAAAAGCTTGGAAAATAGGAGAATCGCCTAGAACAAGAGACGTTGTGGCTGGTCGAGATGGAGCTAACCAGATCTATCCTCCGTGCCACGTTTGCATGATGAAGTTGTGTGGCTAGTGGGGTGTTTTCGACCGACTGGCTGGGTCCCGAGGTCGAACCATAGGTACTACATCTGATACAGTATATTTTTACACACACATTTTTCCTCCGTGCCGAGATGTGGCACACCCTACCGCGCGGTTTCGGGGTCCTCCCGGGTGGTGAACGCATATATTCTTCCTAACGTGGGACACCCTTCCACGCGTTTTCTGGGTCCTCCTTGGTCGTAGCACCGAAGCAAGTAAATGAGTCATCAAATCATGAAAGACCACCTTTCCCGCCGAGTACATCATTGAATCACGGTGGCTAGCTAGTTGGGCTAGTTCGACCGATTAGCTAGGCCACCGCCACATTTGTTTTTTCACCCCTTTTTTATCTACTTGCCGGCAGGTAAATTTGAATATCCACCGCGGCGTTGCTCTGGTGTTTGGGTGCGGCAGGATTTTTAATTTTTTGATTGACAGGAGCAGGCACGGCAGGATTTTTAATTTTTTTGATTGACGAGAGCAGGCGCGGTAGCAATTAGTCACGACGACTCCGCCTGTAAAAACCCACTGCTCCCTGATGTGAGAAGTCATCGACTGGTGTTTTACCGTGGTGAAAACCAAAAGATTCCCCGCTCCCTCCGCCTTCCCGTAGATTGCATTGCCTTTCAGCCGTTTCGCCCCCTTTGCTTCCTCTCCCCATTGCTTCTACCTGGTGCCATGGCGGCGCAGCAGATCACGGAGTCCGAGGTGAGGCGCCTGACACTGGCTCCCGTCGACCGGGAGCGGGCTCTGTGGGTGGTTGCACCCTGCATCACCAATGTCGTGCGCCTCAAGAAGCAGAGGGACTTCGGTGGTGTTTAGGCGCCCTCTGCATGGGCATGTCCATGTCTCGGCGCAACATGACCATTGGATCAAACTCAGACGGTGCAGATCAGTCACTGTAGCACAAAGCGTGTGGGTGTGTTTGGTTGCATTCTCATCTCAATATAGTTGTTTCCACTACGTGTATTTTTGTCAACCTACTAGTGTGGACTCATGCACCCTTCATGCACTCTGCCAAACACCCAAAAGTGGGTCGAGAAGGGAACTTTTGCTCCCATCCCGTGCACCCTTCATACACCCTGCCTAACACTATTCGTGCTTCATATGGTTCATGTTTCGTGGAGTACTGTAGCACCGTACTCTCCGTGCGCTGTGGACCTAGTTCTTTTAACATTGATCTCATTGTTCATTCTCGACCGGGCAGTCGAAAAAGCGGTACTATGTTACATATAGGAGTAGTTGACATGCGCACAACATCATTTGTTATCGTCATATCTTACTACACTAGCAACAAGATTGTGTAGTACTGACGTATGAACCACTGCACATGCCTAGTAGTAGGAGCACTCTGTATGTTCAAGTGGCTGCCGTGTTTTGCACTCCTCCATCGTAAGAGTGAAAACGCTTGCTGTAATCATTTTTTCTTCAGAAAAACAGTGGACACGCTCTACCATGCGGATCCTCCTCCAGCCATGAACTAAATTACTCACTTTCGCCGACGTGTGGGACAGCCAGCACCTGGGTCCACTAGCCATGTACTAAATTACTCCGTAGTAGAGTGACGGTAGACTACCCCGATCGAACCGCCGCAGTAATGCCCAATGAGTCGTCAAATCACAAAAACCCCCTCCTTTCCAGCAGTAAGTTGGACGGACGAAGCAACCATCATTTCAGTCTTCTCTCTCAGCTACCTCTCTTGAAGAAAACCCCCACTCGCTTCGCTTCTCCCTCATCTTGTTCCTCCTTCCACTCTTCTCTCTTAGCTTCCTCTCTTGGATGGACGCCGGAGCACCGGCCGACGTGATGTCTATGGCTCTGGCCAAAACCGTCGAGGCTCATAGTACGAAGAAGCGCAAGCACCCTGCTGAGACTACCGCAGACAAGCTCAAAGCCATCGCCCTGTCCAAGCCCCCCTCTCCGGGATCCCTCATTAAGCAAGTCCAGGTAATGTCTCTTGTTGACGATCTTTTTCTCGATCTTGATCGTGTTTTTTCATCTAACACACAATACTAGTACTGGTAGTACAACTTTCTGGTGATCTTGCATGTGATTTTAGTGTGCCAAATGACGGTTCTAAATTCCTCTTTTGACCAAAACATGCGAGAGGTTGACACTGATTTCTTATAGATTACTTTCAACTACTCCCTCTGTCCCAAATTTCTTGTCTTAGATTTGTCTAGATACGGATGTATCTAATACTAAAATGTGACTTGATACATCCGTATCTAGACAAATCTAAGACAAGAATTTTGGGACGGAGGGACGGAGGGAGTACTTTATGAACATCAATGCTACCTTTTAAGAGGGTATATTTGCCTCAGTAACTTGTGTTATGGATATTGCATGTAATCCCTCTGCTCTCATGCCTTTGAAGACATGTTCTAGTGTCTTTGTTCACTCATTTCTGTGTGTATATGTAGTCATATATGGATTATAATATCAAAAATCATCTTATATTTCTAAACGGAGGTAGTAATAAAATATGGTTTCTGTTTGAATTAGAACCAGGTCCGCGGTGGAGATGAAGTTCTCAAAGTCATGCCGTGTGAACTGGACGACCTGATGATGAGTTCTACTGCTGAACTATCCAGCTGCTGTGTCGTTGTCGCCACGTGTCCTGAACTAGTGTTTTCCTGTAGCATTGTTGTCAGGCGTGTTCTCGAGGCTGTACTTGACCACAACAATTTCCTGGTTGTGCCTTCGATTACGAAGGGTGTGGTTCTTGTAAAGCTTCCCAACAAATCTGGTGCGGCCTGTCTTCATCATCATGTTTATGAGTGGAAAGACCACTCTGTTAGGTTCTCCAAGGTTGACAAGATGGTGATGGTGCATGTAGACATCTCACACGAAGTCCATGGCCTAGTCAGTTATGCGGGGTTCATCCCATAGGTCGGTGGCAAGAAATAGTCTGCAGAGTTTAGTTAGTGCAACTTTGCTTGTCTGTAGTAAGTACTATTGTTCAGTACTTGATTTGTGTTTGTGAACCCTGTATTGTTTATTAGTACTGCCGCTTTTGGTGTGTGGTCAGTCCTGAGAACAGTCTATGTTAATGTCTATCCACTCAATTTAGTCTGTATATTTTGAAGTATCCATATCATATTTTTTGTGAGGACGGTTTATCAATTATGCTTACACTCCAATATCTGTATGCATTGCAGGGTTTATCGCACCCACCAGGATTTCCAGTCCCATGGATGTTCAGTCCATACGATTTGTCACGACCTTTGGACTGTCGTGCTTGTGGGAGTAGGCGGGGCCCCTGCATGCCACGCGTAGTTGGACGATCAATCTTCTGTTTAGTACTTCAACATAGTGATTTCCTGGTAAGGATTCGCTCATGTCACATCAAGTAAATCTTATTGATTTACTGTCTAAATCTTATTGATTTAATGTCATGTTTTCTTTCTTTTCCTGCAATTTTACGATGCAGGTTTTGCCATGTGACATTCATCACAGAATAAACAGTTTGGTTTGCTCTATGATGGCTATTTTTGCAGGTTTCACTTCTTATGTCATGTCAGTAACGAAGGCACTGTCCATCACTTATATTATTGGAAAAAATTGGATCAGTCTGTTGTCTGAGTACAAGCTGAATCCCTATGATGAACTGCAGTTTGGTTTAACAAAAATGCCACAATTAGTCCTTCTCACGTTTAAAAGAAATGAAGAAAAAAACTGCATCACGGTCACGGATCCTAGTCAAGTTAGAAAGCTGATCATAGCAGACCGACACGATCGCCGCTGTCTTGCACAGATCGAGCACTGGCAGTTGCTCTAGCACTGACAGCGGCAGCAGCTCAGTCTGATCCAGCTGAGAATTGGGCACCGACCGCATTAGCGGACCAGTCTGATCTACCGGAGGATCGGGCATCAACACCGGCACCTACTCCGACACCGGCACCAGCTCTACAAGGAGCACCATCACCGGCAGCAGCAGTGGCTTCGGCACCTGCACCAACACTTGCACTTGCATCTGCTCTGGCCCGTGCAGTTGCACCGGCAACAGACTGGGCTGCAGTTCACACTTCATATACCAAAGTCCTTACAAAAACTGACATGTCCACCTTCTTGGTAACCATTGCCTGCCCAAGTGCTTCGTTATTTTTTCTTTCCATGTTGTTTCACATGATTCACTGTGTTCATCTAACTGTTTTGATATGTCTTCTTGTTTGCAAACAGAGAATTCCTAGAGCAACGAGGAAGTCGTTCAACAATCCGGGCGACCGCGGCCAAGTTTCTCTTACCATGAGCAGCCTTGGTGTGAATGAACTTGCTCAATATACTGTAAGTACAAAGGATGGTCGCATGATGATTGATGCTAAAGGATGGTCAAGGTTGAAATCTAAATCATATCTTGCGGTAAGGGATGATGTCAAAATCAAACTTTCTCGGCAAGGAGAGCTGGTCCAAATCAACTTTGAAATTCTTCAGTAGCAGCATGCAATTGCCGAACTGATCTATCCTCCGAGAGATTTTGATGTAATAATCTGGCATGGTGAAACAAGTGTCCTGTGTGTATAAGTAGTACGACAGTATTATTTATCACATGGTATATCGTTGATAGAATTGCAACTCTGATTGCTGGTTAGGAACTGTCGTTCGATTTCATTCCAACAGCTGTCGTGCTTTATTCAATTTTGTGTATTCGCCTTGCGATGACATCTAAAACCAGCGCCATACCGATCGCTTGCAATATGAAAAGCGCTGAGGTAGAACACATGGGCCCCCAAACATGCAGAGTTGGCCTGCGGTCCAAAGTCCAGAACCGTGAGCCTATCTGAGTATTATATTCTCAACTGAACCCCCATAAAAAAGCCGAAGCCCCATAATGTACGTGCGTTGCAGAGGGAGTATATTTCTCGGCAAGGTGAGCCTGTGATATAAAAGATTTGTATATTTCTTTACAGAGGGAGTATCTCTCTGTCAAAAAATATATTTATGTGTAACTAGTTACTCATGTCTTTGTACTTCCTTTCGCTGATATGTGGGGCAACCGGCAATGGGGTCCACATGTCATATGCACAAATTAGAGTGCACAACTTCATGGTAGACACACCCCGGTCATAGCGCCGCAGTAATGCCCAATGTGCCGTCAAATCACAACCCCCCCCTTTCCACCTTTAGCAGTAAGCTGGACGGATGAAGCGGCAATATTTCACTGGGCCTGAATCCCCTTCTCCCTCGTCTGCTTGTTCAGAGAAATCCCCCTCTCGGCGATTGCATAGGGTTTTCTCATGGAGAACCAGGTACGAATTATTCATCCATCCCCGATAAATCCAAGTCCTTGGTCGCAGGTAATGCTAGGATGGCAGCCGCCGCCGTTGATGCATTTTTCTTCCTACTGAATCTAGTGTGTTTCATTTGCAGTGCCCAAAGTGCGAGTACCCTACAGGTTTCTGCGCCCTCGGCGAGATGCCACACTTGTTCCTTCTCATCCTAACACAACATTTTGAAACGCGCACAATATGTTCCTAGAATCCTATTTTCTATCCGGGAGGGTGGGGTTTTTTTGAACATGCTATGTTCTCATATTATTTTTCCTGCAGTGTATTATTTGCTCTGCGAGAACACATGTACTCAAGATGCTCGACCTTCCCATAACTGAATACACTAGTTTAATGGTCACAGTGAAGACAAGCCATGGATATAAGTTCCGAGTTGGGTTCATGAACCAAGAAGATCGCTGCTTTTTTATGGCCGAACTTGGATAAACTTTCTCAAGTGTTACGGACTGAAAGTTGGCGCACGAATGTTGATGGAAATAGCAGAACCTAGTCTCATCTTCACTGTGATCTTCCACCCCGACGTCATTCCAATTGTTCATCCATGTTAGTTTTGTATCTGGTTCTTGCTTGTTGCCTCGATTACTTCTTAATCCACCTATTCTGTCTAACTAATCACAATTTAACTTTAGAAGTAGCAACGAATCTCTCACGAAGATGCTACTTCTAACTAATATTTTCTTATAATTGGTGACATTTGTAGGTTTTTTCAGAGTTAAGCAGTCTGCTCGTTTGTTACTCTGTAATAACTCAGTTGTTACTAATGGCACTGAAGTTGACTGGATCGACATTCACAAGTTCCTACACTTTATTGATCGTCTTGAGATCCTTGTGGGGCGTTTCAATGGTGGAAGGCCACGTGGGATATGTGTGCCACTGCTGCACTCATTGAACAGGTCCAACTGTGTCAAGAAACTTATGGTACAGCTGTTTTCTATTATATATGTTGTTCATAAACTATTGCTTATACACAGTTTTACAGTTATGATCTTCTTGAAACAGGAACTGTCGAGTTCTATTGTTCCTATACAGATGCCTGACCATGGTCGGGTCAGACTTGTGCTTGGTCACAACATGATGTTTATGTCGACCTACTGAATTCCCCTTGGAGGTGAAAATATACTTATTCATGGGTGGTCTCAAATAATGAAGGCCCGTCCATCTTGGAGAATAGGACAGAAGATTATGTTCATGCTTTTCCATGGCTCTAAAGCAAATATCCTATTTATTGACCATGTTGCGAGATGAAGCCGCTTTCAGAAGGTTGTGGATGCGCGGGGTGGCGCCTGGGCCTTGTCCTGGGCCTTGGCGGCCTCACCCTTGGTTAACTGTAGGAAAAGTAGTACTGTTCGAGGTGTGCTTTGTACGGTTGAACCTGTATAAGTACTCATACCGCTTTCAGCTTTGGTTGTTAAGTGCCCCTACCGGTTTCAATTAAGGTTGTTAAGTACTCCTACTGCTTTTACAGTTTGTCGTGTTTCTTCAGTCCTGTCTTCCTCCAGCCGCCAAAACCAAACCAGCGCCGACGGGGCCGCCTGCTTCTGCCTCCCATGGCTGGCTGCACCTCAGCGCATGCATCGCCGCCCCACCGTCTCCTAAATCGTTAACGCCGACGTCCTCCGCGCGCTTTGGTGCGCTCGCCGCGGCGCCGCCCTCTCACGTTGTCAACATGGTCAACAAACAACAGGAATCGGCAGAAGTACGTGGAGAGGATGACAGTAGGGGGCCACCATGTCAGCGTATGGAAAAATAAAATGCTTCCTCCTAGTGTTTTCCTGACATCTGGGACCCACGACATTGTGAGCGTATATAGTCAATAGACAAGAGAACATCACAAGATCGGCTGACACCTGGGGCGTAGCTACTCGAGCCGTATTTTTTTGTTTGGTATTGTTGAGACGGAGCAGGGTTTGAACTGGGCTGTGGCCCGTCTAGCCCAGGCTTATATTTTATGTTCACCATGTGACCAGCCCAGCTATTTTTTCTTTGTGAAAATGAGCCCAGTTTAATTTTTCTGAAGAATACCCAATCCAGGCCTACTTATTTTTCTACGCCCTGATGGGCTGCAACTATTTCAAGATGCCTGCAAATCTTGAAAGTAATATGAAATGGGTTGTAAATATAAAAACAGATGACAAATTGGCAATTACTTTATAATTTCTGAATTTTTTCACATTTTCAGATTCCTATTTCACTGGGCATTAACCTAATTTAAATATATCTTCAAAGTACTTTAAATCTGGCTCAACATTTCGGTATTAAAAATAGTTTGGAACCCACAAAAATATGCGAAATTGGCCCTGGCCAACCAAAAAAATGACTGCAATAAATTGCATAAGAAGTTGCCATGAGCTATATATAAATTATTAAAAAAAGAGGGAGTGGTCTGACTTGTGGGCCTGTTTAGTTGACGCGTATGCAAGATTTTTTTAGTTATTATATACGTCAACAAACGATTCTAGCAGACGTAACCGTTGGATGTCAATCCAACGGCCGTCGTGTTTCTTTAATCTCTGATCTTCTTGCTCCAGCCACCAAAGCAGCGCCGGCGGGACCGCCTACTCCCGCCTCCCATGGCAGGCTGTGCTACCGTGCAGGCCTCAGCGCCCCCTACTACTCCCACCGCTGGCCAGGGCATCCCTCTACTCACCCACACCCCCTGTTATTCTGCGGCGACGACAGCCTCACACCGCAACCGAACCAGTGAACCCTCATACTCCTCTCCGTGTGGGCTTCCACTGCCGTGTCTTCCCCGACTCTGCGTCGCCCCCTTCTTAGGCCTCGCCGTCATCCACCCCCGTGGTGCTCTCGGCGTGGCGTGGTCAATGTGGTCAACGACCGACTTCCATCGGAAGAGTACTGTACGTGGAGAGGCTGACAGCTGGGTCCACGGCAGCCGCAAGGAAGTGCCTCCTTATTACGTGGAAAATAATTATTCCTCCACCTGACAGCAGGGACCCACCGGACAGGCCACCAGTATTTCGCGTAAAAAACGTTTCCCCCTGAGTGCTCGGACCGACAGGACGGGCCACCGTATTTCACAAAAAAAAACGTTCCCCCCGTTGTCAGCTCGGACCCACCGGAAGTGCCTCCTTATTACACAAAAAAATGAATACCCCTTGCTAGCTGGGACCCACCTTGGTGGGAGGCTGACTTGTGGGCCTACTAAGTTGACTGGGACGAAGGCCTTTGTCAACCTTAGTCAATATATGGACGATTCTAGCTCCAGTGACCGTACGATGTCCATCCAACGGCCGTAGTGCTTCTTCAACCTCTGGTCTTCTTGCTCCAGCCGCCCAAAGCAGTGCCGGTCGTGCCGCCTGCTCCTGCCTGCCCGTGGCCGGCTGTGATGCCGCGGAGGCCTCACCGCCCCATACTACTCCCACCGCTGGCTAGGCCATCCCTCTACGCACCCACACCCCCTGTTATTCTGCGGCGACGGCAGCCTCACACCGCAGCCGAACGAGTGAACCCTCATACTCCTCTACGCGTGGGGATCCACTGCTGCGTCTTTCCCGGCTCTGCGTTGTCCCCTTCCTAGGCCTCGCCGTCATCCACCGCCCTGGTGCTCTCGGCGCGGCGTGGTCAACGTGGTCAAGGAATGGCTTCCATCGGACGTGGACTATACGTGGAGAGGCTGACAGCTGGGTCCACGACCGCAGCAAGGAAGTGCCTCCTTATTACGCGCAAAATAATTATTCCTCCACCTGACAGCGGGGACCCACCGGATGGGCCACCGTATTTCGTGAAAAAAACGTATCCCCCTGACTGCTGGGACCCACCAGCTACATCTTCGCACACAAGGAAGTGCGTCCGAAAAAACGATTCGCCCCCCTGACTGCTGGGACCCACCAGCTACATCTTCGCATGCAAGGAAGTGCGTCCGAAAAAAACCGATTCACCCCCTGACTGCTGGGACCCACCAGCTACATCTTCGCATGCAAGAAAGTGCGTCCGGGTAAAAAAACAAAATGATTTCCCCATGATTGCTGGGACCCAGCAGCTACACCTTCGCACGCAAGGAAGTGCGTCTGGGCAAAAAAACAAAAACAAAACGATTCGCCCCCCTGACTGCTGGGACCCACCAGCTACATCTTCGCAGGCAAGGAAGTGCCTAACAGTCGGGACCCACCTGGTCGAAGCGTACGTAGCGCTGTCATTCTAGTCGCGAACGTGTACGTACATATATACTGGTCGATGTAGAGGCACACACGTGTAGTAGAGGCGCGTACATGTCGTAGTAGAGGCGCGCACGTAGCATGTACACGTACGTACAACGGCCAGGGTGCAAGAAAGAAAATACGGCCATGTACGCACATACGGGCAGGTTCTCAAACGCCTACTCGCGCATACGTACCGCCAGGGCTCGTGTACATGGCTGGGTCGGAACGGAGAAACAGCGACATCGTCGTGTTCATGGGGAGGCAACGGAATGTGTCGTGTTCATGGGGAGGCAACAGAATGTGTCGTGTTCATGGGGAGGCAACAGAATGCGTCATGTTCATCGGGAGGCAACGTAACGCGTGGGAGCCAACCGGCTGGGTCGGAATGGAATGTGTGGTCGTGTTCATCGGGAGGGCTTGGATGGAACAGGCGATGGAAATGAGGTCCGGCGTACCGCAAAATGGAGGAAACGGCCTTGTGTTTGACCAGCCACGTTTGAAACGGGATCCTGTTCATCGGGAGGGGTCTGGCGTACCGCAAAACGGAGGAAACGGACCTCCTATGGTCGAAACGGGGTCCTGTTGATCGGGAGGGGTGTGGCGTACCGCAAAACGGAGGAAACAGACTTGTGTTGGAGTGCTACGGTCGAAACGGGGGTCCTGTTGATTGGGAGGGGTGTGGCGTACCGCAAAACGGGACTCCACGGGATACTGTTCATCTCCACCGTCGACCTCCTCCAGCCTCCACGGGCTACCACCGACCTCCTCCAGCCTCCACGGGCTCCTGTTCATCCAGCCTCCACCGTGCCACCGGCTACTGTTCAACCACCCCTCCACGGGCACCCCTCCACCGTCTATTGTTCATCCAGCCCTCCGCACCACGGGGTCCTGTTCAACCACCCCTCCACGGGCACCCCTCCACCGTCTACTGTTCATCCAGCCCTCCACACCACGGGGTCATGTTCATCCAGAGGCAACACCATCGATCACTATTCATCCACCGCCCTCCCCCCCCTGCGCAACGCTCACTGTTCATCCAATCGATCGGCTTCAGTTAGCAGCAGTAGCGAAGGAATCACTCGATCGGGTTCAGTTAACAGCCATCGATTGATCGCTCGGGTTCAGTAACGTGTAGCCTACAGTGCAATAGCTCGGGTTCAATTAGAGCCCAACGCCTCGCTCGGGTTCAGTTAGAGCCAACGCCTCGTACACACGCGCGTATGTATACGAGAGAAACGGGCATCGCTCGGCCCCCGACCTCCCACCATAACCGGGAACTCCCTGAAATTTTCCTCCCCCTCGCTTCTACCATGGTTTTTTCTGTCATGAATGGGCCAAAGAATGTCATGCAGCTGCGTCTCCGGCCCGCCCAGGACGAAAAGCCCATTTTCTGTCATGATTTTTTGTCATAGAAGTAGGAGCCCACCACATCTATGATGATACCGGGTTTTGTCACAATTATCGTCATAGAAGTGTCATATGTATGATAGAATTTTTTTCGTTCGGCCCAAAATGACAGGGATGTGTCTTTTTTTGTAGTGATATCTAGGTATGATCATGTATATAGGCATCACGTCCAAAACAAGTAGACCGACTCCTGCCTGCATCTACTACTATTACTCCACACATCGACCGCTATCCAGCATGCATCTAGAGTATTAAGTTCAAGAGAACAGAGTAACGCTTTAAGCAAGATACCATGATGTAGAGGCATAAATTCATGCAATATGATAAAAACCCCATCTTGTTATCCTCGATGGCAACAATACAATACGTGCCTTGCTGCCCCTACTGTCACTGGGAAAGGACACCGCAAGATTGAACCCAAAGCTAAACACTTCTCCCATTGCAAGAAAGATCAATCTAGTAGGCCAAACCAAATTGATAATTAGAAGAGACTTGCAAAGATAACCAATCATACATAAAATAATTCAGAGAAGATTCAAATATTGTTCATAGATAAAGTTGATCATAAACCCACAATTCATTGGTCTCAACAAACACACCGCAAAAGAAGATTACATCGAATAGATCTCCACAAGAGAGGGGGAGAACTTTGTATTGAGATCCAAAAAGAGAGAAGAAGTCATCTAGCTAATAACTATGGACACGTAGGTCTGAAATAAACTACTCATACTTCATCGGAGAGGCTATGGTGTTGATGTAGAAGCCCTCCGTGATCGATGCCCCCTCCGGCGGAGCTCCGGAACAGGCCCCAAGATGGGATCTCGTGGATACAGAAAGTTACAGCGGTGGAATTAGGGTTTTGGCTCCGTATCCGATCGCTTGGGGGTACGTAGGTATATATAGGAGGAAGAAGTACGTTGGTGGCCAACAGGGGGCCCACGAGGGTGGAGGGCGCACCTGGGGGGTAGGCGCGCCCCCCTACCTCATGGACTCCCTATTGGTTGCTTGACGTAGGGTCCAAGTCTCCTGGATCATGTTCGAAGAGAAAATCACGTTCCCGAAGGTTTCATTCCGTTTGGACTCCGTTTGACGTTCCTTTTCTTCGAAACCCTAAAATAGGCAAAAAACATCAATTCTGGGCTGGGCCTCCGGTTAATAGGTTAGTCCCAAAAATAATATAAAAGTGGATAATAAAGCCCAGTAAAGTCCAAAACAGTAGATAATATAGCATGGAGCAATCAAAAATTATTGATACGTTGGAGACGTATCATTTAGTTAAATATTTTGTTTGGTTCAATTCTGCAATGCGATGTTCAATTGTTGTGGGTGCATTCTGTTATTGTATACCTTGTGAAGAATAAATCAAATTTGGCTGTAGTAAATACATGAGAAACAAATACAATTGCTATATTTCCAAGTTGTTAAGCATGCTTGGTTTGGTTAACTGTCTGATCTTCTATTAGGAGTATGTTATATTGTGCAATGTGGTGCTCAGTTAATCTTTGGTTCATTTGTTGTGGTGTTTAGTTAACTGCTTGGTTAAATCCTGCAATGCTATGTCCAGTTGTTGTGGCTGCATTCTGTTATTGTATACCATGTGAGGAATAAATCGAATTTGGTGCACTTACTACATGAGAAACATATACAAGTGCTATATTTCCTAGTTATTAATCATGCTTGGTTTGGATAAATGGGTTTTCCATGTGTCTTGAATTAATCTGATGAATTTGCAATGTGCTTATTTTTCATCAACATATTTTACTGATAGCATGTGAACCCTTGCTTAACCTAATGATTAACTACCTTATATGTGTTGCAGGGGAACAATGGGAAGCACTGAGCTTTACAATCGAGGTTAGCACGTGCATGGTCCGTTGTGTAATAGCACATTATTGTGCAATTGCAGGAACAATTCCAATATGTAGGTTTTTTTAGCAATTTGCTCTTTCACATGTAGGTCCTGCTGTCAGAGGTTTTGACCCACTGTTTGACCCTTTTTGCATATGGGGAAATGAGTTGTCCATGAATATCAGCCAAGTCAAGAAACTCAGAAAGATTGTTAGGATAAAGAAATTTGCAACAAAAATAAGATATTTGTCTGCACAATGAAGAAGACATCAGTTCACTACAGGATGGTACTAACTATTATACCTTGCCTTTTTTATTCCTTTGCCCCATTTCCAATATAGAGAAGATATTTATGCACATCCTTGTTTTCAGGCCTTTCCAAAGCAGTTCACTGATGATTACCTCTCAAACCACCTGTATGGTCGGGAGGGGAGGAAGGTATTCATACAACACCCACAGTTCAGTATTGAAGTGTTCCTGAAGAGGAAGAAGGATGAACGGTCAATCATCCACATGCACTGGCCTAAAGTTACAAAGACCTTCAACATCAATGAAGGCTCATTATTTGCCTTCTGCTTCATTAGTTTTCCAAATGAGATACATCTGTCTATGTACCGTCTATGATGCTAATTTCGAAAGGTTATAGATGTTGCATGTGAAACTTGGTGCTGGTGTAGTTGTGTAATTGGGCAGCTGAGTGCTGAAGCTATATGATGTTGTACTCTAATGTATTTCAATTATGAAAATGAAATATATTGTGTGCTTAATATGAAATGTCAATTATATTAATAAATGGATTATTAATAATCGGATAATTAGCTTGCTAATTAGGATTTTCTATTGCAAATGGTTATTGAGAAAACACCGTGTGTGATGCATTCAATAACGCACATAGTTTCTAGGAATAAACTGTGTTAGATTAATGAACAATCACACATGCCTTCTGTTGAAAACTGTTTGCGTTAGGCCATCTTGCTCAAACGTTTACCACATAAAAACTGTGTGATGGATAGGCTTTGCCACACAATTTCTTCTACACACCGTGTGTGATGCATTCCATAACGCAAATGATAAAATTGTTAATATCGTGTCCAATGGCAATGCTATCACAAACGATTTAATGGGGAAAATTGTGTGTGATGTACCTGTGAACGGAAATGTTTTCCTTGGAGCGACTGTGTGGGATGTACATACGAACGGAAACGTTTAGCGGGGACTGAATGTGTGGGATGTACTTGCGACCGGAAACAATTTCGCCTGTATAATTGTATTTTTAGCTCTACTATACGTATTTCTGTATTTGAGCGCTTGCCGGTCACACACGAACTCATTTTGCCGAGCGTGTGTGCCAGGAGGGCTTATCCCCGATGGTTTTTGGGTCGTGTGGGAAGGACCCCCCCCTATCGCCGTCACTCACTAGGCGACGGTTCCAAATGTCGTCGCGGAAAGGGTTTAAAAACCGTTTGTATATCACCTCGCTGTACTAGTGGTTGTTCTCTCAATGAACTCTCCCTCCCCCCATTATGCACAAATTGATCAACTCTTTCACATTCACCATTGTTGATGGTACTTGTGCTTCAAAGACGAGTTTTGGTCATGGGCCTAAGGATAATTCTTCGCGGTGCCATACCAATTGACTCAAACATAGGTGGCTTCGGCCACTGCCCTCTCTTCTTGAGAGGTGTTGGTTCGATGTTTGGTCCTCTCTCTCTCCGTGTTTATCCTTTGGACCTTGTTCGTGTTTAATTTGCTTCTTTTGTGTGTCCGGTTGCTTGAAGTTTTTATTGCAAAGGCCTTTTTATTTCTTTTTGATGAAACTTGCACTTTCTTGGGTTTGCGGTACTACCATGGCACGCCACGGTACTACCGCTGGAGGTGGGTGGCTCCTGTGCTTGCACAACTGCGACCACGGCACGGTACTACCGCTTCCATCGCGGTAGTATTTTTTTACTGTCGCTGGAAGAGCAGTACTACCGCCCAGGGTGTGGTACAACCACCCGTGTGGTACTACCGCGATGATCCATAGTACTACCTCGCTATCGAGACTGCGTGGGGGTTAAGTGGGGGCAGGGGGAGTTCCAACTCCCCCATACCTATTCATCTCTTCCCCCCCACATCGTCTCTCTCTCTCTCTCTCTCTCCTGCCCAAGAACTGCGCCGGAGGACCTCGTCGGATCTCCATCTCTAGCCACTCTCCTCTCATTGCAACCGGTGGGATCGTTCCCCACCTTGCCCTCGTGCCATGGACACTGGTATCTCCCCTAGACCTTCTCTCTTTGCCTCTTTATTTTGCTTTTTGGGGGATGTATGAGTAGGTCTTTGATTTTTGGCTAAATCTTTGCAACAGGAGATTGTTGGATAGTGCTAGTGCAGTAGATATGATATTTGGTGTGATGCAACAACATAGTTTTGATCAACGGTAGTACCGATTTACCTTCACGGATGTTCTTAGATCCGTTCGTGCGATATCCCTCTCGTGCGGTACTACTGCTCCTCCTCGAGCGGTACTACCACTCGTTTGTGTGAGATCCACCCCTTGCGGTACTACCACTCCGCTGGAGCGGTACTACCGCCCGGCGCGCGGAAGTAATTTTTTTACTTCCGCTCTAAGCGCGGTACTACCGTGCCGACCCGGCGCAGTACTACCGCGGCTAGAGCAGATATAAAAATTTACTTCCGCGTCCTATTACAGTACTACCATTGACTTAAAAATTGCTTTGTTTTGTCACACCCAATCTCATTTCTATTTTGTTTTGTTCTTGTCCTTGGTCTTTGCAATAATCATCTCGCTCTTCTCGTATGTTTGCGTTGTGTGTCATAGGTGGTGGCTCCAGTTCCGGTGCTAGGCGCTCAAATCCCAGCCGTGATATGAGCTCAAAGCGCCTTCGCAACCAAGAAGCTCCTGAGGGGTCCAATGCCCCGCAATGCCATGTCAAGACCACAACCACCAAATCAAGGAGCCAGTTGTCAGCTTGGAAGAAATGCCTCAAGCAGAGTTTATGATTGAAAGGAAGCTCAACCCCTACATCAAGCCTAGGGAACTCTTCAGTGGCAATGATTTGTTTTGGACCAAGCAACATAATCTCATCTTCCTGGATGTGACCAAGGCCAAGCAGAACATCTACGTACCGGTTCAATGGATTGACATGGTCCATCTGAGGAAGAACCATGCATATTTTGGTGAGCCTCTGGACTTGGTGGAGTAGTTTGGTATTGAGGGGATCATCATGTTCCACCTTGACTATGACACGGAGATTGTGGCTCAGTTATTTGCTTCTGTCCACTTCCACACGGATGAGAAGCGGACCATGACTTGGATGACAAATGGAAAGAGGATGACTGCTGAGTGGAAGGAGTTCATGGATATGTTGCACGTTCATGATGAGAGGCTAGCTAGATGTGCCCGTTGGTATCCGCCCGCACGCCAACCTAGAGTCTGCTTCCAAGAACAAGCTTCAACCCTACTGAAAGCACAAGTGCTCCCTAGGTGGTTTTGATAATTGATGACAACATATCTCTTGTTGGACTAACATTTCTATCTAGCATGTTTCAGATAAATCCAACAATGGAGTGGCATGGACTAAAGGTTGTGGGAACTCCTTCAAGATGCTAAGGACAAAGGATTGGCTAAAGCTTCAAGCTCAAGACTCTTCATTTTACATTTTAGTGATCCAAGATCACATTGAGTCCATAGGAAAAGCCAATACTATCAAGGAGGGATGAGGTGTTGCTTAATGAGCCTCTTGCTTCATGTGCTTAATGATATGCTCCAAAATCCTCAGCTACTTTCCCACTTCCACATATGACCTAAACCCTAAGTCAAACTCGGTCCTACCGATTCTTCCTATCCGGCGCAACCGAGTTTCACTTGTCATAAGCCACTGCCAAACCCTAATCATTTTGGTCTCACCGATGGGATCTCGGTCTCACCGAGATGGTCTTGCAAACTCTCTGTTACCCATTGCAATATTCTCGGTCCCACCGAGATATGCAATCGGTTCCACCGAGTTTGCTTGGCCAAATCTTAGTTTCACTTATTACCCAAATCGGTCCCACCGAGTTTGAGTAATCGGTCAAACCGAGTTTTGGATTTACCCTAACCCTAGCACATCGGTCCCACCGAGTTGATCCAGTCGGTCCCACCGAAATCTCTAACGGTCACTAGGTTTACATTTTCGGTCCGATCGAGTTTGCTGATTCGGTCCCACCGAGATTGGAAAACTGTGTGTAATGGTTGGATTTTGTGTGGAGGCTATATACACCCCTCCACCTCCTCTTCATTCGGTGAGAGAGCCATCAGAACGCATACACCATTCCAACTCATATGTTCTGAGAGAGAACCACCTACTCATGTGTTGAGACCAAGATATTCCATTCCTAGCATATGAATCTTGATCTCTAGCCTTTCCCAAGTTGCTTTCCACTTAAATCTTCTTTCCACCAAATCCAAATCCTATGAGAGAGAGTTGAGTGTTGGGGAGACTATCATTTGAAGCACAAGAGCAAGGAGTTCATTACCTACACACCATTTGTTACTTCTTGGAGAGTGGTGTCTCCTAGATTGGCTAGGTGTCACTTGGGAGCCTCCGACAAGATTGTGGAGTTGAACCAAGGAGTTTGTAAGGGCAAGGAGATTGCCTACTTCGTGAAGATCTACCGCTAGTGAGGCAAGTCCTGTGTGGGCGATGGCCATGGTGGGATAGACAAGGTTGCTTCTTCGTGGACCCTTTGTGGGTGGTTGCTTCTTCGTGGACCCTTCGTAGGTGGAGCCCTGTGTGGACTCGCGCAACCGTTACCCTTGGGTGGAGCCCTGTGTGGACTCGCGCAACCGTTACCCTTCGTGGGTTGAAGTCTCCATCAACGTGTGTGTGTTGAAATTGTGCCTAAACTCCATTTAAACCGAAAAAGCTTAAAAATTGCAACTTGAGCATTATGTGTCAAATCACCCCCCTCTAGACACATCTACTTCTAGATCCTACACCTACCTTGTCGAGAAGACTCTACCCAATGGCAAGAAGTCTGATGTGCTGAATCCGTTTCTTGACATCATGCACCAGATCTTTCGCAACTCTCTTTTTCCTCGCATGGGCGACAAGGAGAAGGTGCATTCCTATCTTGTGGACATGATGCTTATCTGTGAGGATGCGTGTCGTCAACAACCTGGACCACTTGATGTTTCTCACATCATGTGGTGTGAGCTTCAGACTGCTGTGTTCCATCGCAAGGTTCCCATCTAAGGATCTTATTTGCACCTCTTGATTTCGAAGACTCGGGAGAAGCTCTTTCCGGGTGAAGAGTTGCATGCTCCCAACTGGATTCACCATGAGCCCATTAAGCTGCACCAGAAGAACAAGTGAGCTAACACCACTACCCGGGCTGAGGCAGAGGCTGCCCACATGGATGTTGATGATGATGAGATGAGGAGGAGGTGGTGGAGGACAGTTCTGAGGGGTATGCACCTCCCTTTGTTGAGCCATCCTGGGCTAAGAAGCTCAAGGCCAAGGTGAAGGCTCTGTTCTGCATGCAGGCCAAGGGGCAGTACCAGACTAACTTTGCTCAGAAGGAGAGTCGCCAGCGCGACAAGCGGATTCTGAGGAACCTTGGCGAGCACGTCTCAAGCGGGTCGGAGAAGAACATCACTCTTGAGGATGCATGGATGAAGAAGCAAGGCTATCTGTGGGCTGAGTCAGATGAGGAGTCCATTCCTGCTGCTTCAGAGGAGGAGATTGTTGAGTGATCTCTTCAGTGGGAGCTACCACATGTGTCTTAGGTGCCCTCTCTGCCTTTTTAGTGTCTCGATGCCAAAGGGGGAGAGAGTGTAGGATTTGCGAGTATTTGTTGTCTCCATGCTTTCATTTCGTTGAACCTTCGTTGCTTTGGTTTCTTTTATTTGCGTGCGAGACCAGGAGACCTATTCTATCATATGGTATGAGACATATGCCTTCAATCTTATCCTTTTATTGTCTAGTATGATTACTAGCTTGTGACATTATTTTTTCTTGTGCCCTTTACTTCATGCTCACTTACTATACCTTGCTTCCATGCTTAGTGTCACTTATATTGTTGCAAGGATTGCCTTATCTATAAAATATAGGGGGAGTGTTGATCCTAGTGTGTGTGTTGTGCAGTCCAAAGCATATCTCTAGAATGCACACATCTAGGGGGAGCCTTTCTATATTTTATAGATTTTAGGTTTGCCTATGATCATTTTATATCTCTATGTGCAAATCTCGTATTTTCATCAGTCCACCAAAAAGGGGGAGATTGTAAGGGCATATTTCTCCCTAAGTGGTTTTGGTGATTGATGACAGTGCATTTGCAGACTAATTGTGTGCATTGAGCATTTCAGATATCTGATGTCTAGGCACAAGACGATTCGGTGCCCCTCGGAGCCTATCGAAGATGGCGGTTCTCTACGTTTCTTCTCGGTGGATTTGAGTCGTAGGAAAGCCGTACTATTAAGAGGGGGTCCGCTTCGGAAAGGTTAGGGTGGAATCAACACGTACACATCTATTCCTTTGCACCACCTTTCCTTTGCTTCGATGGAGCACCTTCTGTTTATCCATGTCTCTGCGTTATGAAGGCTGCAAAATGCCAAAGCCTCTATGGCGTGTAGTAGTACTACTCAAGGGAGAAGTAGTACTGCAGGGGCGTGCGGTAGTACCGCGGGCGCTAGCGGTAGTACCATGCCCAACGGTAGTACCCCTCTTGGTGAGCAGTAGTACCGCTCCCTCCAGCCCTAGCGCTGAAGCATGCAGAAGTAGGCGCGGATGTAATTTTTTACTTCCGCCCCTACGCGGTAGTACCGCTCCCTGTGAGCGGTAGTACCGTGTCGGATTTTTGCACAGCTCCAACCTCAGCGAAAGTAGTTAGGGAAGCAATTTATTTCTTCCGTGCTTTTCCAGCGCTAGTTGAGCCCTGCCTTACAGTAGTACCGTAGGGGCGCGCGGTAGTACCACTCCGGCGGTTCTACCTCTCATTGCCCTGTGCAACGGGTCCTCACCAGGTCAGCTAGCGGTAGTACCGCAACCCCTTACAGTAGTACCGCAGCTCTGTGTAGTAGTACTGTGCTGCGCGGGCTAAGAGAGGGGATAATAGTTGGATCTTTTCCCCCACTATCTAAAGGGGGTCTTCTTCCCCAAGAAGACTACCTCTTCCCTCCCCAAGCTCCATTGTTTCTCAAAGCTCCATTTTTGCCCGATCTCTCTCCCTAGCCAATCAAACTTTATTGATTTTCTAGGGATTGGTTGAGAAGGCCCCGATCTACACTTCCACCGAGAGAAATTTGATTCCCCCCACTAATCCCTTGTGGATCTTGTTACTCTTGGGTGTTTGAGCACCCTAGATGGTTCAGGTCACCACGGAGCCATATTCCATTGTGGTGAAGCTTCATGGTGTCGTTGGGAGCCTCCAATTAAGTTGTGAGATAGCCCCAACCTTGTTTGTAAAGGTTCAGTCGCCGCCTTCAAGGGCACCAATAGTGGAATCAAGCATCTCACATTGTGTGAGGGCGTGAGGAGAATACGATGGCCCTAGTGGCTTCTTGGGGAGCATTGTGCCTCCACACCACTCTGATACGTCCATTTTGCATCATGCTTTTATATCGATATTTATTGCATTATGGGCTGTTATTACACATTATGTCACAATACTTATGCCTATTCTCTCTTATTTTACAAGGTTTACATAAAGAGGGAGAATGCCGGTAGCTGGGATTCTGGGCTGGAAAAGGAGCAAATATTAGAGACCTATTCTACATAGCTCCAAAAGTCCTGAAACTTCACGGAAGTCATTTTCAGAATATATATAAAATACTGAGCGCAAGAAGTTCCAGAGGGGGCCAAACCCTAGCCACGAGGGTGGGGGGAACGACCCCTGCCTCGTGGGCCCCCTGGTGGCCCTTCGATGCCCATCTTCTGCTATATGTAGTCTTTCGTTGAGGAAAAAATCATAAGCAAGCTTTTGGGACGAGACTCCGCCGCCACGAGGCGGAACCTTGACGGAACCAATCTAGGGCTCCGGCGGAGCTGTTCTCTGCCGGGGAAACTTCCCTCCAGGAGGGGGAAATCATCTTCATCATCATCACCAACGATCCTATCATCAGGAGGGGGTCAATCTCCATCAACATCTTCACCAGCACCATCTCCTCTCAAACCCTAGTTCATCTCTTGTATCCAATTCTTGTCTCCAAGTCCGAGATTGGTACTTGTGGGTTGCTAGTAGCGTTAATTACTCCTTGTAGTTGATGCTAGTTGGTTTATTTGGTGGAAGATCATATGTTCAGATCCTATATGCATATTAATACTCCTCTGATTATGAACATGAATATGCTTTGTGAGTAGTTACGTTTGTTCCTGAGGACATGGGAGAAGTCTTACTATTAGTAGTCATGTGAATTTGGTATTCGTTCGATATTTTGATGAGATGTATGTTGTCTCTCCTCTAGTGGTGTTATGTGAACATCGACTACATGACACTTCACCATTATTTGGGCCTAGAGGAAGGCACTGGGAAGTAATAAGTAGATGATGGGTTGCTAGAGTGACTGTCGTGGAGTTGACACGGCAGATGTCCTAGAGCAAGGACTTAGTCATAGGGCCATCGCACTAGGAAGCTTAAAGGGGTTAATCGGGACAAAGGACACACGAGAGAGTTTTTATACTAGTTCGGCCCCTTACGAGGAAGGTAAAAGCCTACGTCTAGTTGGGATTGGTATTGTCGAAGTTTCGATCTCCAAGGGGCTCAACTCGCCGGCTTGGTTATCGATTTCGTTGTTTCTTGCCCTAAACCGCCACCGGGTCACCCCCTTATATACATGGGTTGATGCCTGGTGGCCTACAGAGTCCCGGCCGGCTCATAATCGTGTCCGGCTCGGTGACTTCCTTTACATGCCTTTCTTTACAAGTCTTTCCTTACATACAGCCGGTTTACAATATCGGGCCTTAAGTCGGCCGCAGGCCTTTGGGCCTTCTATATGTTTAATAAACTATCATCTTGAATGTTTATTGGGCTTCTTATGTAACCCGCCATTAGGGCTGACCCGGCCCCTCCTGGGCGGGTCATACTGGTAGTAATATCCCCAACATTAGGCCCCAGGTTGACTTTGAACTTTGTTCTTTGTCAATCTTTAATACTTAGATGAAATCCATCTTCTTCTGTCTGAAATACTCTGTAACCCGCCGTGACGTCATCTTTTGAAAACACAAAAAACTTTCATGATGTCATCTTCCAACGGATCTTTTATCTTTAATGCTTCTCGAGAATCCAGGTGTCTATATAGCTGGATAACCATTATTTGGTTCTCCCTTGATTTTCGCGCCCGTCTGTCCGCATCTGTCTTTATAAATAGGCTTGCCCCGGCCTTCCTCATTCTTCTCTCTCTCTCTCTTCTTCTTCTTCTTCCTGTCGCTGCCTCCCTGCTTCTCGAGCTCCGTCGCTGCTGTAGCACTCACCGTTGCCCTCAACGTCGGCCGCTGCACCGCCCTGAGTTCATCCAGAGAGACGTGGCAACCCTTCGTAGTAGATCTACATCTCGTAAGTTCCTTCTTTCTCACGCATCTAGATATGTACTAGGGTTGCGAGTTCATCAGTGTTCTTCGCTTGTTCATCACGTATCTTCTTGTAGTTCTTCTTCCACAACTTCTTCTGATCCAAAAAAGAAATATAACTCGCGCGGTAGGTTCTTTGTGTCCATTTTTGATGTCAGTAGATCCCTTTTTCCTGTATAGATGTTTCATTATAGCTGACGAACTCATATGTACTGGATTTTTAGGTCTAGAATATTTTCTTTTTGGGACAGCCATTTGATCCAAAATAATAATGATAGCTTGGTGAAACTTGTTTACGCCAAGACTTAGCTGGATTCGCTTTCTGAAAGAATATGTAGTCATGGCGGCTTACCGCTCCGGCTTTCTTTTCCTTATATGTCATTAGCCCTTAGTTAAGGCGTTGTTACTTGTTTTGCATCTTCATCCTTTAACTATCAATTTTGCCATAAACTGAACCAGCATGTTATTTTTTTCTTTTTTAGTTCCTTGCACATCATGCCGTCAAAGACACCCACCATCTGTAATTGGGTCCCCTCAACCATAACTGAGGATCGTTTAAAAGAGTTCTTCCTCATTGGGTTTCTACCCTCAAAAAGCATCATGTCTTATCGTGCTCCTGACCCGGAAGAAGAACAACCCAATCCAAAAGTTGGCGAAGTGATCGTCTTTACTGACCACATGAACCGTGGCTTCTCACCGCCCGGTTCAAAGTTTTTCAGAGAAGTTCTTCACTTTTTCAAACTCCATCCTCAAGACATTGGGCCCAATTCCATATCCAATATTTGTAACTTCCAAGTGCTCTGTGAGGTATATCTCAGCAAGAGCCGACTGTGGAACTGTTTAGAGAATATTTCTATCTGACCCGGCAAAACGAGTGCACCAACGGCCTTAGATTAGAGCTTGGAGGCATCTCAATTCAGCGCCGGCAGGGTGCTGTCTTCCCTCTCATAGTTTTACCAAGTCACCCAAAGGACTGGAGCCAAACTTGATTTTACTGTCAGGACATCTCACCAGCCAACGAGAAGCCACTGCCGGGTTACCACCCTGATCGTCTTGACTCCAAGTTCGCACTGCAAGATAAACTTACCGTTGCTGAACGCAAGAAGCTGCTTCCTTCCATCAGAAGAATCAATGCTTTGTTGGGGAACGGTTTAACCGGAGTTGATCTGACCCGCTGCTAGATCTCATGGCGGGTTATTCCATTAAGTCGTCGTTCAAAATTGATGTATGAATATGGTGGAGGCCCAGACGACTCTCTTCGTCATACCCTAGTTCAACTAACCAAAGAAGACATTGTCTCAATGTGAAACCTTTTGGTGAATGGGAAGTATGAAGACTGTAGTATTGTTGGGTTAAATCCCTTCTATAAACTTAACCCGGTACCAGAAGTAAGGATATTCTGATCTTTTTTAAGGATATTCTGATCTTTTTTTCTTTGTATTTTGCCCAGCCGTATTGTTTAGCATTGATCCTTCCTCTTGTCTTTTTAGGCCAATTCTGACTTTTGGAAAGTGAAATATGACCATGAAGCTGCCAAGAAGGCGAAACTCGCTGCCATGAATCCAAGAAAACAACCCGGAGATCGAAGAAGAAGAAGAAGAAGACCACTGCTGAAGATTTGATGAAACTTGATGACACATCTGACTCGGAGGTAGCCCTTGATTCCTTTGGCCAATTTTTTAACAATCTTATTGACACTGATCCTTACCAGGATGACACTGGGGCCGGTCAGGCCAGGGAAGCTGAGGTAACTATTATTTCCTCCGACTCAGAGCCCTTACCAAGACACAAAGTTCGACGAGTGATCCATAAAGTAAGGTTTTCTAACCCTTTAGCTCACTTGGATCCCAACTTTCATTTGAAAAAGCAGCAACATGAAAGCCGCCGTGAAGCTGGGTTTGAGGATGAACCGGCTATCGTCCTTCAACAAACTCCTCAGAAACGTCCAAATGAGGTTTACTGATCTCTATCTTTAACTCTTCTTAATGGATCCCTCTCCTTGTATTTTCTGTGAACTCTTTTTTATTCTTTCAGGAGGTGTCTCGTTCCTCTGGCGACTCTTCGCAAACCCAATTCCCGGCTTTCAAGACTGCTCCTGGGTAATCAGTAATCCTCCTTTCTTTTGGGTTGTTCAGATTTATCTGTATACTGACATTCCTGCAACATTTTTTCTTAGCGGCCAAGCTAAATCAAAAAAGGCGAAGGCAGCAAAACCGGCAGAAGACCTGCCAGTGCTGGCATCTGACCCGGCTAGGCCGCCTTCTCCATTAATTGACGCTCCAGAAGACCCGCCTATTGTCAATGAAGCAAATCCTCCGGAGCCGTCTTTTGACGAAGCCACTATGAATCCCTCTACAACTGGACTGTCAAGCTTAATCGACCCTCTGTCTCCACTTGCTCAAGATGTTCAAATTACTGGGAGCCGCTTTGTTGAGCCGGGGAATCCAATGGTGCTGGCTTGGTGCACAGCAAAGAAAGAGGTATTGGAGAGGCAGAAGGTTCGCTTCGATGTCGCCAACTATGACCGTCTCAATGCGAGTGACATTTTATCTGGCTATCTCAGTCATGTACACTCCAGTCGCGAGTCTAAGATCGAGATGGTCAAGCATCTTCAGTTTAAGTATGAGGTACGTTGTTTCCGGTTTACTAGTATTCCTTCAGCCCCCAAGTCTTCAGATTATGAGAGAAACGAAATATCCTGTAGACTTTAAAATATAGGCCGAGACTTTTACCTCTGAATCTTTGCTTGATGTTGATAGAATAAAGCTTCACCTGTAGTCCCCAAGGACCGGTTCATTTTGATCATAAATGAATCAGTACTTTAAAATTGTTTTTAAAACCGTCTTCATAATACTTAACACTCCAGCTTAACCTTGATAAACTTGCTAAACTGCATACATTAGCCCCCAAGTGCCAAGTGATGTTACTTTGTAAGGTACTTGGGACTTTTAAATATGTTTGCAGGGTCGTAGAAATTTGATTTGGCATACATTAGCCCCCAAGTGTCAAGTGGTTTGTTTGTGAAGTACTTGAGACTTGAATCTTGAATTTTGGAATTTGAGCCCAAGTCCTGACTCATCTGATCATTTCACAGAATGCCTTTTCTGAATTGAACTCTCAATTGACTGACGCAAAGACCCGGCTAGCAAGTCAGGAGACATAAATCAAATCTTCTAACTCCAAACTGCAAATAAGCCTCTCTGCAATGGAAAATTTGAAGACTAGCTTTGCTGCCAAGGAGAAAACTTGGGAAAAGGAAAAACACTTCTGATCCAACGAGCTGAGACAGCCGAAGCAGCTCTGAAAGAGATTTCAACAGAACTGAATGGTTTAAAAGGGCGGGTGTCTCAGATGGTAGCTGCTATCTTTGGTATGTTGCCTAACTTGACCTTTTGTGTGTTTTTTGCCAAACCGGAGTATAATCTGCCAACTGACTGTGTGTGTAAAATTTATGCAGGTCCACGAAGTAAGAATCTGAGCCAAGACCCGTTGATTAAACTGAAGGCAGTATATACTTTGGTAGAACAATTGTATATCGGCGCACAACGGGCTCTGGCTGCCATCTCTCCTGCTAATCAAGGTCCCAACCGGCTTAGCGATGTCCTGAAGAAGCTGTCTATCATTCCTGCCAGATTCCAAGAAGTAAAATGCTCCTGCGCGCGAGCCGGAGCTTTGACTGCCCTAAGCCGCTCCAAGGCTTGGGTGCCAGACCTAGACCCGGCGGACGTAGCAAGAGGCTATTCCACTGTAAAGGAGGATGAGTCTCCTTTTGATCAGGATGACTTCATGGCTTGTGTACGCGAAGTCCGGCCTCAGGCGACTAGCCTTGGAGATGACACCAATGTTGACAAGTACCAGCCGGGTTTTGATAGTGAGAATAAGAAGATGGCCACTCCCTCATACAAAGTAACATATTTGATCCCACCAGTAAGAGAAGGTACATTTGCCCCGGAGATTGACCCGGTCGGCCTGATCGACGACGAAGCCGAATTTGTCGCCGTGAATGGCTTTGATTGGTCAAAACCCAATTTCCCGCAAACAGAAGGTGGTGAACCAGCGAGGGAGGGACAATGAGCATCTTCATGGGCTTATAAAGCCTTGTAATAACTTAGTTGTTTAAAACACTGCGTGTTTGCTTATGCCATCGTGCATAAAATACTTCTATATGAACCTGTGTTTCCAGATGCCACTATATGTATCATTTAATATTTGTCTCTGCAATGCTTGAACTCTGTTCCTGTAAATACAAAGAAAAGACTGGCTTGGCGGTTTAAACAGGTTTAAACACCTAATTTATAGCCAATATATTTACCTCAATAAAAATCAAAAACAAATATAAATAAATGATAAGGGTTTAAAACTAGCTCTTTATTTAACGCAGCAGGTAAGTGCGTGTAAGTAAATACCTTGTCCCTTTTGATCCTTAAATCACCGGTTTAAATAACCCGGGTGATGAATTTGGTAATTCAACTTTTATGAGAAGCCAAATATTCAATGATTACTATATCTCAGTAGGCTGTACCTTTTGATCCGTAAACTGCCGGTGTGAATGATCAGGGCGGCTGTGCTGTCAAATAGTCGAGTCGGTGAAGAGGACCAGGCTAATTGTTTGTAATATTGAAACAACAAAAAAGCAAACAATAGATAATAAACATAATATAATCCTATACTCAAAAAGGTGGGGGTTTCTGATTCGAATACGATCAGTAAACTGGACCAAAGGGGTTAAGCTAAGGTTCGAATATGACCATATAGCCCCTGTGGCTTTGGCGTTGCGCCGATCAAGAGGGTACCAACAGCTATGTTCTCTTTGGTTTGAACACGACCTATGTTTGAACAGGAAGCCCCCAAATGACCTTGAGAGGTTTTTAACGACCCTGATTTGAATATGATCCAAGTCGGACTCAAGAGGGGTTAAGCTATGATTCGGATACGATCAATAAGCCCCCAAGTGAGTTTGGCCTTGAGCCGATCAAGAGGGTTACAACAGCTATGTTCTCTTTGGTTCGAATGCGACCTATGTTTGAATAGGAAGCCCCCAAGTGATCATGAGATTTGCAGCTAGATTCGGATATGTAGCGACCAGACCTCAAACAGTCTGATCTCTGTGCTCCGGTGTCATCCCTGGATCAGTAATGCTGACACCACACAGTACTCGGAGGATTTATAGCAGAGTAGCAATCACACACTTATTACATCGAGTGTCTCAAAAGAGAACTTATTACAATAAATATGGCTTAAGGCCATCTAATAATGATAACAGCGGAAGGCTTGGAAGATAAGTGAGTCCATCAACTCCAATGGCATCACTGAGTATAGAACCACGACCTAAAAACTCCTTAATCGTCGTCTAAAAAATCTGCAACATTAACGTTGCAGCCCGAAACGGGTCAGCACATGGAATATGCTGGCAATGTAACACATAGAGAGTAATGGAATGAAACAGCTATACTATATGCATATTTGGCTGGTGGAAAGCTCTATGGTTACAGTTTTGCGTAAAGCCAATTTTTCCCTACTTAAAAGGAATAAATTTTATTTAACTATCATGTTAGTTGTTAAACATTGAGAATGGTTGACAACATTCTCAATCCCAATTAAGCATCATCATTAAACATAACCCAACAAAATTAATTTAGAGTAACATGTTGAGATTCACATGATAATCCAGGTACTAGATACTCAAGATGTCCATAACCGGGGACACGGCTAACCATGATTAGTTTATTACACTCTACAGAGGTTTGCGCACTTTTCCCCACAAGACTCGATCACCTCCATTTGGTTTCTCGCACTACATGGTGTTTGAGAAACGGATGACCGAGACATAGTCTTTCAGAAGCGCTAGCACCTTACGATCGGGTAGACCGTACCACCTACATCCCCTACATCTGCTAGTCTACCGCTGTAAGAGTTCGCACAACTTAGTCAACTATGCTAGAGCCCGTAATAGCTTGTGGCTTCACACGAAAGTTTCTAGTATGAATAGTCTCATGATCCTTTTGAGCCTGGGTGGAGGTCCAAAAGAAAACAGGCAAGTCCTGGAATATCCAGGTGCCTCAATCCACCCAGATGTGTGTTTAAGTTGCCACCTTAGATAAACCATTAATTAATCAAAACTCACATCTGTCATGGATATCACTCACCCAATCCACGTCTACTAGCATAGCATGGCATAATAAGAAAATGTAGAAGTAACTCCCAAAGGTTTGATAATAAACAGGTAATAGGTACTACCTCATCTACTTCCCATCCCACAATTTAATTAGATCCTAATCATGCAATGTGTGAGGATGGATCTAATGCAATAAAACCGGGTAGTAGAAAATGTATGATCAAAGTGTTACTTGCCTTGCTGATGATCCGGGAAACCTAGAGATTCGAAGTAACAAGCGGCGCACTCCGGGTATTCTATCACAGACAAACAAACAAGCATACAATAAGTACTCAACTAATGCACAGGTAAAACTCAAATAAGAGATCTAACCAGAAGGTTCAACTTAAGAACTCCGGTTGGCAAAAAGAACCAAATCGAACGAAGCAACGAAAGTCAAACGGCGAAAGAAAACAACTTCGTTCTACTAATCTGGATCTAGGGCAAATTTTACAGTAGCAAAATCTTGTTCAAGTTGGTTAAACGAATAGAGGGTTTCGAGACGAAACTCCAGGCGCTTGAATCGCCTGATTTCGATAAACGAGCGAAAAGTTATACTAAAACAAAAATAGGATCAGGAATCGCGATCAGAAAAATCGCGGATTTAATCCGAGAAAAAGAAAAACGATGAACGTTCGCTAGAACGAATGAACGGACGAACACTCACTATTTAAATAAACCGGAAAAACCGATCTATTTAAAAAAAACCGAATCTAAAAAAACCGACGGAAAAACGGAATAGTTTGTTGAAAAAAAAACAAAAAAAACCGGCGCGGATTTCAAGGCGGCGGCGAACCTCGGGCGCCATGCGGCGGTGGCGGCGTCTGGTGGCGGCGGCGGGCGGCGAGGCGGCGCGGCGGCGGGCGGCTGCGGTGGCGGGCGGCGAGGCGGCGGCGGGCGGTGGCGGCGGCGCGGCGGCGTCGGCGGCGGCTTGGGGCTGGGGCGGCTAGGGTTTGCCCGGGTGGGCTGCCCCGGCTTATAAAGCCTGCCCAGGCCGGTGTCCAGGTCGGACACGGCCCGTAGGTCGGTGCGCGTTTTTTTAAATAATTACGCACAGAAGAAAAATAAAAAGAAATACTAAACGGAGTCCAAAAATTCCGAAATAAATTTTCACGGGCTTCTAAAATCAAGCCGCACAAGGTGAACATTTATTTGGGACCTAAATGCAATTTTGAAAAACGCACATTTTTCCTAAATTCAAATAAAACACCGAAAAACTCCGAAATAAAAACTTATTTGATTTTATTATTAAATCCTCAATATTTCTTTATTTTGGGAAAGTCATTTTATTCCCTCTCTCATATTTTTGTAATAGAAATAATTGATGATAAAATAAATAAAATCAAATGATCCTATTCTCAAAATTTGAGAAAACTCAAATATGAAATTAACGAAATCCCCAACTCTATCCGTGGGTCATTGAGTTGCGTAGAATTTCTAGGATCAACCAAAATGCAAAATAAAATATGATATGCAATGATGATCTAATGTATAACATTCCAAATTGAAAATTTGAGATGTTACAAACCTACCCCCCTTAAGATGAATCTCGTCCTTGAGATTCGAGTTGGCTAGAAAATAGCTGAGGGTGGTCCTTGAGCAAATCTTCCTCTCGTTCCCAGGTGGCTTCATCCTCTGTGTGGTGGCTCCACTGAACCTTGCAAAACTTGATAACCTTGTTGCGGGTAACTCGGCTGGCAAACTCGAGGATCTTAACTAGTTTCTCCTCGTAGGTCAAATCGTTATCCAACTGAATAGTTTCCAATGGCACTGTGTCTCTCAAAAGTATGTCAGCCATCTCCGTGTGGCACTTCTTTAACTGAGAAACATGGAACACATCATGAACTCCTGACAATCCTTCGGGCAATTCCAACTTGTAGGCCACTTCTCCCATACGCTCCAAAACTCGATATGGTCCTACAAATCGTGGCACTAAATTCCCTTTAACTCCAAAACGCTTCGTTCCCCAAAGTGGAGATACTCGAAGATAAGCTCTATCTCCGACTTCGTAAACTGTCTCCTTGCATTTAGAATCTGCATAACTTTTCTGTCTGGACTGGGCTACCTTGAGCCTATCGCGAATCAACTTTACCCTCTGTTCAGACTCTTTAATCAAGTCAGGTCCAAACAACTGGCGGTCCCCAACTTCGTCCCATGATAGCGGTGTCCTTCACCTCCTTCCGTACAATGCTTCAAAAGGGGCCATCTTTAAACTGGTTTGGTAACTGTTGTTGTAAGAGAACTCTGCATATGGCAAATTATCGTCCCAACTAGATCCATAATCTAGCGCACAAGCTCTCAGCATATCCTCCAAAATCTGATTGACTCTCTCGGTCTGTCCATCTGTCTGTGGATGAAAAGCTGTACTGAATTCTAGCCTGGTACCCAAAGTTTCATGCAACTGCTTCCAGAACTTTGAGGTAAACTGGGTTCCTGTATCCGATACGATACTCCTTGGAACTCCATGCAAACATATGATCCTGGTCATGTATATCTTTGCCAACTTAGCACTGGTGTAAGTGGTCTTTACTGGGATGAAATGAGCTACTTTCGTCAATCGATCACCTACAACCCAAATCGAGTCATAGCCTGAACAAGTCCTGGGTAATCCCGTGATAAAATCAATGCCTAGCTTATCCCACTTCCATTCAGGTATCGGCAATGGTTGTAACAATCCTGCTGGCTTCTGATGCTCTGCCTTTACTCTCTGACATACATCATAAACTGCTACATACTCCGCAATATCCTTCTTCATTCCGGTCCACCAGAAAATATCCTTCAAATCCAAATACATCTTGGTATTTCCTGGGTGAATCGAATATGGTGAATCGTGTGCCTCTTGCAGTATCAACTTCCTAATCTCCGGGTCATTGGGCACGTAAACACGGTCTTCAAACCATAGGGTGTCGTGTTCATCCTCACGAAATCCTTTAGCCTTTCCTTTGCTCAGTTTCTCCTTAATAGAGGCAATCTCCTTATTAGTCTTTTGAGCTTCTCTGATTCTATCCATCAAAGTTGGCTGAATCTCCAATGCTGCTACATAGCCTCTCGGAACTATTTCCAAACATAGTTCACGAAGATTTTCTGCTAACTCCCTTGGTATTTATCCCGTCATTAATGTATTGACGTGGCTCTTACGGCTTAATGCGTCAGCTACTACATTAGCCTTTCCGGGGTGGTAATGCAATCTCATATCATAATCCTTGATGAGCTCCAACCATCTCCTTTGTCTGAGATTCAACTCCTTCTGTGTGAAAATGTATTTCAAACTCTTATGATCCATGTACACCTCACAATGATTTCCAATGAGGAAATGTCTCCATGTTTTCAACGCATGCACTACGGCTGCTAACTCTAAATCTTGCGTGGCATAATTTAACTCATGAGGCTTCAGTTGTCTTGAGGCATATGAAACAACTCTCCCTTCCTGCATAAGCACTGCTCCAAGTCCTCGACGTGAAGCGTCGCAATACACCTCATAATCTTTGGTCTGGTCTAGCAAATTCAACACTGGTGAGGTAACTAAGCGTTTCTTCAACTCTTGGAAACTAGCCTCACATTCCTCTATCCATATGAACTTGGTATCTTTCTTCAACAACTCAGTCATAGGCTTCGCAATATTTGAGAAATTCTCAATAAATCTCCGGTAGTATCCTGCGAGTCCAAGAAAACTTCGGATCTCTCCAACTATTGTTGGGGCTTCCCACTTGGTCACGGTATCAACTTTAGTGGGATCAACTGCTATACCTTCTCCAGATATAACGTGTCCGAGGAATCCTACTTCCTTCAACCAAAACTCACATTTGCTGAACTTGGCATATAATTGATGTTCTCTGAGCTTTCCAAGTACCAAACGCAAATGCTCCTTATGCTCCTCTTCATTCTTCGAGTAAACCAGGATATCATCAATGAACACCACGACGAACTTATCCAAAAACTCCATAAATACTTTGTTCATCATGTTCATAAAATAGGCAGGTGCTTTAGTCAGACCAAATGACATAACGGTATACTCGTACAGCCCATACCTGGTGGTAAAAGCTGTCTTCGGAATATCCTGTTCTCGAATCTTCAACTGGTGGTATCCTGATCGCAGATCGATCTTGGAAAATACCTTAGCTCCTTGCAATCGATCGAACAGATCATTGATCATCGGTAGTGGGTACTTGTTCTTGATCGTTACTTCATTCACTCCTCAATAATCAACAACCATCCTTAACGATCCATCCTTCTTCTCCACTAGAAGTACTGGCGATCCCTAAGGTGAAGAACTTGGGCGAATATATCCCTTATCCAGTAACTCCTTAATCTGTTTCTTAATTTCCACCAAATCCTTTGCTGGCATCCTATATGGTCTCTTTGATATTGGCCCTGTGCCTAGCAATAGCTCAATCAAAAACTCAATATCTCTATCCGGTGGCATGCCTGACAACTCCTCTGGAAATACTTCAGGGAAATCCTTTACCACCGGTACTTCCTCGTGCACAACTCCTGTTAGGCAATTTACTTGAGTCCTCTTTGGCACATGCCGGGATACATACTTGATCCTTCTCCCTTCTGGGGTGGTAAGCAAAATTGACTTACTAGCACACTCAATATTCCCTTCATACTTTGATAACCAATCCATGCCTAATATCGCATCCAATCCTTGGGATTCCAATACTATTAGGTCTGAGGGAAAAACATAGCTACCAATCCTTAATGGTAACCGATCACACCATAGACTAGCCACATACTCTGCTCCGGGCGAGGTTACTAACATGGGTGACCTAAGGGCTTGGGTTGATAGGTTATACTTATCCACAAATCCCCTTGATATGTATGAATGCGATGCACCAGTATCAAAAAGAACGAGTGCAGTAAATGACTTAACCAAAAACTTACCTATTACTGCATCGGGCTGAGCTTCAACCTCCTCCACGCTAACGTGGTTCACCTGTCCCCTGTTGAAAGGGTTCGGCTTCTTCCTAGAACTTCCATTGCCATTTTGGCCTTCAGGACATTCATTGGCATAATGTCCGGTCTTCTGACACTTAAAGAAAGTGACTTGGCTCAGGTCCTTCTTGGTTGGGGTTGATGGGTTGGTGCGGTTTTGGCCGTTGCTTCCTCCATTGACATTATTATTCTTGGTGCCATTGTGATTGTGCGAGCTACCTCCTCCATGGGTATGCTGAAAATGTCCTCCCGATCTAGGGGTAAAACGTGGCTTCTGCTGAGCTCCTGAATTGTACTTACCTTGTCCATACTTCCTCTTGCGATTCTCAATTTGCTGCTGCTTCCCTTCAATCATAAGAGCATGATCTACCAACTCCTGGTAGTTGTTGAAGGTTGCTACCATCAACTGCATGCTCAACTCATCATCCAGTCCTTCCAGAAACTTCTCCTGCTTAGCTGCATCCGTAGCAACGTCAGCTGGTGCATAACATGCTAACTTACTAAAGTCCTCCACATACTGGCCAACTGTCTGCCCTCCTTGGCGCAAGTTGCAAAACTCACGTTTCTTCATGGCCATAGCTCCTACTGAAACATGTGCAGTACGAAAAGCCTGCTGAAACTGGTCCCGTGTGACAGTGTCGACAGGGAAAGTGGCTGTGAAATTCTCCCACCATGATGTTGTGGGTCCTTCTAACTGATGTGCGGCAAACTTCACCTTCTCCGCATTTGTGCATCCTGCTGTGGTCAACTCCCTAGCTGTCTTGCGGAGCCAATCATCTACTACTATCGGCTCGGTCCTACTGGAAAACACCGGCGGATTCAGCCTAAGAAAATGGGCTAAGTGGTCAACAGGTGGTGGTGGTGGTGGTGGGTTGTTATTGTAGTTCCCCTGATTCTGATTCTGGACTAGCAACTGCATCAATGTGTTTTGCTGCTGGATCAACTGGGTGAGCTCCGGTGGAAAGGCAAATCCGGGGTCACGTCTCGGAGGCATCTGAGGGGTTTAGAAAAGATGAGATGTAAGAATAGAGGGGGTCAAAAGAGAAAACACTACCCATATGCACATGAGGCAAAAGCAAACAATTCACTTCATTCAATCAAACAAGGGCATACAATCGATCTATCTATCACAAAAGTGCTTGGACTACTTTATTTACATGGTGGACTACTACTACCGATGAGGTGGTCTACTAGAAATATTCTTCGGTTGCAGACTCCATGATATCTGCTCCAGCTTCATCAACATAGTCATCATCGCTACTATCTAGATCCGAGTCGGTGTCGTCGATGATGATGTAGTCTTCCGGGCTAATCTCCTTGGGTTCTTCATCTTCATCTACCGGTGTAGGGCCTCCCATAAATATTCCAATCTTCTTGATCAGGTCGTCATTCTTCTCCACTAATACTTCAATTTCTTCTTCATAATCTTCATGTGTAGCCTTGAGTTCTTCCTCCAGTTCCTTGATTCTAGTCTTAGCCTTCTTCAAATCTATCATGTCGGCGCACATCTGGTTCTCCTGTCGTCGAATGTGCTGGTTTAACTCCTGGATAAAAGCTGCGATTGATCTATCCTTCCTGGTGCTGATCATCTCCCAGTGTTCATCTCGGCGCCCACAAATCTGGTAGATAGTATCCTTGAGATCCTTGCGGTAGACTTCTCCAATGCGTCCCATGGCGATGTGAGCTGCCATGCTCTTTCCTAAACTCCAAGTTGGTGCATCAAAAGAAAACTAAGCGTTTCTTCAACTCTTGGAAACTAGCCTCACATTCCTCTATCCATATGAACTTGGTATCTTTCTTCAACAACTCAGTCATAGGCTTCGCAATATTTGAGAAATTCTCAATAAATCTCCGGTAGTATCCTGCGAGTCCAAGAAAACTTCGGATCTCTCCAACTATTGTTGGGGCTTCCCACTTGGTCACGGTATCAACTTTAGTGGGATCAACTGCTATACCTTCTCCAGATATAACGTGTCCGAGGAATCCTACTTCCTTCAACCAAAACTCACATTTGCTGAACTTGGCATATAATTGATGTTCTCTGAGCTTTCCAAGTACCAAACGCAAATGCTCCTTATGCTCCTCTTCATTCTTCGAGTAAACCAGGATATCATCAATGAACACCACGACGAACTTATCCAAAAACTCCATAAATACTTTGTTCATCATGTTCATAAAATAGGCAGGTGCTTTAGTCAGACCAAATGACATAACGGTATACTCGTACAACCCATACCTGGTGGTAAAAGCTGTCTTCGGAATATCCTGTTCTCGAATCTTCAACTGGTGGTATCCTGATCGCAGATCGATCTTGGAAAATACCTTAGCTCCTTGCAATCGATCGAACAGATCATTGATCATCGGTAGTGGGTACTTGTTCTTGATCGTTACTTCATTCACTCCTCAATAATCAACAACCATCCTTAACGATCCATCCTTCTTCTCCACTAGAAGTACTGGCGATCCCTAAGGTGAAGAACTTGGGCGAATATATCCCTTATCCAATAACTCCTTAATCTGTTTCTTAATTTCCACCAAATCCTTTGCTGGCATCCTATATGGTCTCTTTGATATTGGCCCTGTGCCTAGCAATAGCTCAATCAAAAACTCAATATCTCTATCCGGTGGCATGGCTGACAACTCCTCTGGAAATACTTCAGGGAAATCCTTTACCACCGGTACTTCCTCGTGCACAACTCCTGTTAGGCAATTTACTTGAGTCCTCTTTGGCACATGCCGGGATACATACTTGATCCTTCTCCCTTCTGGGGTGGTAAGCAAAATTGACTTACTAGCACACTCAATATTCCCTTCATACTTTGATAACCAATCCATGCCTAATATCGCATCCAATCCTTGGGATTCCAATACTATTAGGTCTGAGGGAAAAACATAGCTACCAATCCTTAATGGTAACCGATCACACCATAGACTAGCCACATACTCTGCTCCGGGCGAGGTTACTAACATGGGTGACCTAAGGGCTTGGGTTGATAGGTTATACTTATCCACAAATCCCCTTGATATGTATGAATGCGATGCACCAGTATCAAAAAGAACGAGTGCAGTAAATGACTTAACCAAAAACTTACCTATTACTGCATCGGGCTGAGCTTCAACCTCCTCCACGCTAACGTGGTTCACCTGTCCCCTGTTGAAAGGGTTCGGCTTCTTCCTAGAACTTCCATTGCCATTTTGGCCTTCAGGACATTCATTGGCATAATGTCCGGTCTTCTGACACTTAAAGAAAGTGACTTGGCTCAGGTCCTTCTTGGTTGGGGTTGATGGGTTGGTGCGGTTTTGGCCGTTGCTTCCTCCATTGACATTATTATTCTTGGTGCCATTGTGATTGTGCGAGCTACCTCCTCCATGGGTATGCTGAAAATGTCCTCCCGATCTAGGGGTAAAACGTGGCTTCTGCTGAGCTCCTGAATTGTACTTACCTTGTCCATACTTCCTCTTGCGATTCTCAATTTGCTGCTGCTTCCCTTCAATCATAAGAGCATGATCTACCAACTCCTGGTAGTTGTTGAAGGTTGCTACCATCAACTGCATGCTCAACTCATCATCCAGTCCTTCCAGAAACTTCTCCTGCTTAGCTGCATCCGTAGCAACGTCAGCTGGTGCATAACATGCTAACTTACTAAAGTCCTCCACATACTGGCCAACTGTCTGCCCTCCTTGGCGCAAGTTGCAAAACTCACGTTTCTTCATGGCCATAGCTCCTACTGAAACATGTGCAGTACGAAAAGCCTGCTGAAACTGGTCCCGTGTGACAGTGTCGACAGGGAAAGTGGCTGTGAAATTCTCCCACCATGATGTTGTGGGTCCTTCTAACTGATGTGCGGCAAACTTCACCTTCTCCGCATTTGTGCATCCTGCTGTGGTCAACTCCCTAGCTGTCTTGCGGAGCCAATCATCTACTACTATCGGCTCGGTCCTACTGGAAAACACCGGCGGATTCAGCCTAAGAAAATGGGCTAAGTGGTCAACAGGTGGTGGTGGTGGTGGTGGGTTGTTATTGTAGTTCCCCTGATTCTGATTCTGGACTAGCAACTGCATCAATGTGTTTTGCTGCTGGATCAACTGGGTGAGCTCCGGTGGAAAGGCAAATCCGGGGTCACGTCTCGGAGGCATCTGAGGGGTTTAGAAAAGATGAGATGTAAGAATAGAGGGGGTCAAAAGAGAAAACACTACCCATATGCACATGAGGCAAAAGCAAACAATTCACTTCATTCAATCAAACAAGGGCATACAATCGATCTATCTATCACAAAAGTGCTTGGACTACTTTATTTACATGGTGGACTACTACTACTGATGAGGTGGTCTACTAGAAATATTCTTCGGTTGCAGAGTCCATGATATCTGCTCCAGCTTCATCAACATAGTCATCATCGCTACTATCTAGATCCGAGTCGGTGTCGTCGATGATGATGTAGTCTTCCGGGCTAATCTCCTTGGGTTCTTCATCTTCATCTACCGGTGTAGGGCCTCCCATAAATATTCCAATCTTCTTGATCAGGTCGTCATTCTTCTCCACTAATACTTCAATTTCTTCTTCATAATCTTCATGTGTAGCCTTGAGTTCTTCCTCCAGTTCCTTGATTCTAGTCTTAGCCTTCTTCAAATCTATCATGTCGGCGCACATCTGGTTCTCCTGTCGTCGAATGTGCTGGTTTAACTCCTGGATAAAAGCTGCGATTGATCTATCCTTCCTGGTGCTGATCATCTCCCAGTGTTCATCTCGGCGCCCACAAATCTGGTAGATAGTATCCTTGAGATCCTTGCGGTAGACTTCTCCAATGCGTCCCATGGCGATGTGAGCTGCCATGCTCTTTCCTAAACTCCAAGTTGGTGCATCAAAAGAAAACTCTATGGGCTCAGTGACTGGCATGAACGTCCTTCCTGGAACTTGAACTTGAATCATCCAGCGCTCTTCTTCAGGTAAAGCGGCGTTGTAGGTTCCTGTGAAGCTTGGTACTCCTATGTTCACGTATCTAGTGACTTCCTTCAAGTGACGTCCAAAGGGTGTATCTTCATCCGGTTGTGTGAACTTGTTCCTTGCATCCGCCATCCTAAATGAGTAGAAAAGATGAGAAGTCAGAAGAGAAGAGAATGGATAGTGATCTAGGTCTTTTAGCTTAGTGGTCATGTCCTACAGTCAGCGTGTGCTCTGATACCATCTCTGTAGCGACCAGACCTCAAACAGTCTGATCTCTGTGCTCCGGTGTCATCCCTGGATCAGTAATGCTGACACCACACAATACTCGGAGGATTTATAGCAGAGTAGCAATCACACACTTATTACATCGAGTGTCTCAAAAGAGAACTTATTACAATAAATATGGCTTAAGGCCATCTAATAACGATAACAGCGAAAGGCTTGGAAGATAAGTGAGTCCATCAACTCCAACGGCATCACTGAGTATAGAACCACGACCCAAAAACTCCTTAATCATCGTCTGAAAAGTCTGCAACATTAACGTTGCAGCCCAAAACGGGTCAGCACATGGAATATGCTGGCAATGTAACACATAGAGAGTAATGGAATGAAACAGCTATACTATATGCATATTTGGCTGGTGGAAAGCTCTATGGTTACAGTTTTGCGTAAAGCCAATTTTTCCCTACTTAAAAGGAATAAATTTTATTTAACTATCATGGTAGTTGTTAAACATTGAGAATGGTTGACAGCATTCTCAATCCCAATTAAGCATCATCATTAAACATAACCCAACAAAATTAATTTAGAGTAACATGTTGAGATTCACATGATAATCCAGGTACTAGATACTCAAGATGTCCATAACCGGGGACACGACTAACCATGATTAGTTTATTACACTCTGCAGAGGTTTGCGCACTTTTCCCCACAAGACTCAATCACCTCCGTTTGGTTTCTCACACTACATGGTGTTTGAGAAATGGATGACCGAGACATAGTCTTTCAGAAGCGCTAGCACCTTACGATCGGGTAGACCATACCACCTGCATCCCCTACATCTACTAGTCTACCACTGTAAGAGTTCGCACAACTTAGTCAACTATGCTAGAGCCCATAATAGTTTGTGGCTGCACACGGAAGTTTCTAGTATGAATAGTCTCATGATCCCTTTGAGTCTGGGTGGCGGTCCAAAAGAAAACAGGCAAGTCCTGGAATATCCAGGTGCCTCAATCCACCCAGATGTGTGTTTAAGTTGCCACCTTAGATAAACCATTAATTAATCAAAACTCACATCTGTCATGGATATCACTCACCCAATCCACGTCTACTAGCATAGCATGACATAATAAGCAAACGTAGAAGTAACTCCCAAAGGTTTGATAATAAACAGGCAATAGGTACTACCTCATCTACTTCCCATCCCACAATTTAATTAGATCCTAATCATGCAATGTATGAGGATGGATCTAATGCAATAAAACTGGGTAGTAGAACAGGTATGATCAAAGTGTTACGTGCCTTGCTGATGATCCGGGAAACCTAGAGATTCGAAGTAACAAGCAGCGCACTCCGGGTATTCTATCGCAGACAAACAAACAAGCATACAATAAGTACTCAACTAATGCACAGGTAAAACTCAAATAAGAGATCTAACCAAAAGGTTCAACTTAAGAACTCCGGTTGGCAAAAAGAACCAAATCGAACGAAGCAACGAAAGTCAAACGACGAAAGAAAACAACTTCGTTCTACTAATCTGGATCTAGGGCAAATTTTACAGTAGCAATATCTTGTTTAAGTTGGTTAAACGGATAGAGGGTTTCGAGACGAAACTCCAGGCACTTGAATCTCCTGATTCCGATAAACGAGCGAAAAGTTATACTAAACCGAAAATCGGATCAGGAATCGCGATTAGAAAAATCGCGGATTTAATCCGAGAAAAAGAAAAACGACGGAAGTTCGCTAGAACGAATGAACGGACGAACGCTCACTATTTAAATAAACCGAAAAAACCAATCTATTTAAAAAAACCGAATCTAAAAAATCGAAGGAAAAACCGAACGGTTTTCCGAAAAAAAACCAGCGCGGATTTCGAGGCGGCGGCGAACCTCGGGCGGCGTCCGGCGGCGGCCGAGCGCGGCGAGGCGGCGCGGCGGCGGCGCGGCGGCGTCGGCAGCGGCGGCGGCGTCTTGGGGCTGGGGCGGCTAGGGTTTGCCCGGGTGGGCTGCCCCGGCTTATAAAGCCTGCCCGGGCGAGTGTCCAGGTCGGACACGGCCCGTAGGTCGGTGCGCATTTTATTTTTAAATAATTTCGCGCAGAAGAAAAATAAAAAGAAATACTAAAAGGACTCCAAAAATTCTGAAATGAATTTTCACGGGCTTCTAAAATCAAGCCGCACAAGGTGAACATTTATTTGGGACCTAAATGCAATTTTGAAAAACGCACATTTTTCCTAAATTCAAATAAAACACCGAAAAACTTCGAAATAGAAACTTATTTGATTTTATTATTAAATACTCAATATTTCTTTATTTTGGGAAAGTCATTTTATTCCCTCTCTCATATTTTTGTAATAGAAATAATTGATGATAAAATAAATAAAATCAAATGATCCTATTCTCAAAATTTGAGAAAACTCAAATATGAAAATAACGAAATCCCCAACTCTCTCCGTGGGTTATTGAGTTGCGTAGAATTTCTAGGATCAACCAAAATGCAAAATAAAATATGATATGCAATGATGATCTAATGTATAACATTCCAAATTGAAAATTTGGGATGTTACAGGATACGATCATAAGCCGGATAAAAAAGGTTAAACTTTATTCAAATATGGTCAGCTTCTTAATAACCTTTTGAAAATGAGAAAAGACGTATAATCTTTGAAAAAAGAAAAGAGACCGATGGTCTTACTTTATTGCTTATCATGATATATACAATGTGAACGTATGTACATCATGAGAGCCGGTGGATCAGGCGTAGTATGGCCGAAGTTGAGCAATGTTCCATGGCCGACGGGTCTCCTCCTCCGACTTACGTGAGTCTGCATGCTCTCGAATGTCAATGAGGTAATATGACCCGTTGTTTAAATTCTTACTGACCACAAAGGGCCCTTCCCAAGGTGGGGATAACTTGTGTGCATCTGAGAGATCCTAGATGAGCCGGAGCACCAAGTCGCCTTCCTGAAAAGTCCTGGACTTAACCCGGTGGATGTGATAACGACGCAGGTCCTATTGATAAATTGCTGACCGGGTCGCTGCTAAGTCTCTTTCTTCATCCAACAAGTCAAGTGCATCCTGTCTGGCTTGTTCATTATTAGCTTCAACATAAGCCGCCACACGGGGCGAGTCATGACGGATGTCACTAGGCAGTACTGCTCCTGCTCCATAAACCATGAGGAAAGGTGTATAACCCGTAGACCTATTGGGCGTAGTGTTGATACTCCATAACACCGAGGGTAATTCCTCTACCCAACAACACGGCGTTCGTTGTAAAGGAACCATAAGCCGGGGTTTGAGCCTTTCAAAATTTCCTGATTGGTTCTCTCAGCTTGACCATTGGATTGAGGGTGAGCTACAGAAGAAACATCAAGCCGGATGTGTTCTCATTGACAAAATTCTTCCATAGCTCCTTGGGACAGATTAGTGCCATTGTCAGTGATAATACTGTGTGGAAAACCGAAACGGAAAATCACTTTTTTCATGAACTGAACCGCCATGGCTGCATCACATTTACTCACAGGCTCCGCCTCAACCCACTTGGTGGATTTATCTGTCTTTTTATCCTTAGACCTTTTGAAAGGTCCCACCATGTCAAGCCCCCAGACCACAAACGGCCAAGTGATTGGAATCATTCGGAGCTCTTGAGCCGGCACATGTGCTCTTCGTGCAAATTTCTAACATCCATCACATCTACTGACCAGATCTTCTGCATCAGCGTGAGCCGTTAACCAGTAAAAGCCGTGATGAAACGCCTTGGCCACTAAAGATTTTGACCCAGTGTGATGACTACAATCGCCTTCATGGATCTCACTAAGGATTTCTTGACCTTCTTCGGGGGAAACACACCGCTGAAACACTCTGGAAACACTGCGATGATATAACTCTCCATCTGAAATCGTCATGGACTTAGATCGCCGGGTTATCTGTCGAGCCAGGGTCTCATCCACTGGCAAGTCTCCCCGGGTCATGTAAGCCAAGAACGGCACCGTCCAATCTGGGATGACATGAAGAGCTACTACCAACTACGCCTCCATGTTAGGAACAACTAAATCTTCTTATGTGGGCAACTTGACAGAGGGGTTATGCAAAACATCCAAAAAGGTGTTAGGTGGCACCAGCTTACACTGAGACCCCAGCCGGCTTAAAGCATCAGCTGCTTCGTTCTTTCGACGGTCAATGTGCTCCACCTGATAACCTTTAAAATGTCCTGCAACGACATCAACCTCTCGACGATAAGCCGCCATGAGAGGGTCCTTGGAATCCCACTTGCCAGATACCTGTTGAGCCACTAGATCCGAGTCGCCAAGACATCTGACCCGGCTCAAGCTCATCTCTTTTGCCACTCGAAGACCATGGAGCAAGGCTTCATACTCTGCTGCGTTGTTAGTGCAAGGAAAGATCAACCATAACACATAACAAAATTTGTCACCTCGTGGGGAAGTTAGCACAACTCCAGCCCTCGAGCCTTCCAACTGCCTGGACCCATCAAAATGAATAGTCTAATACGTGTTGTTTGGCTTCTCTTCTGGCATCTGCATCTCTGTCCAGTCATTGATGAAGTCAACCAGGGCTTGAGACTTAATTGCAGTACGTGGAACATACTTCAATCCATGAGACCCAAGCTCAATTGCCCACTTGGCGACTAGCCCAGTGGCTTCTCTATTTTGGATAATGTCTCCCAAAGGAGCAGAGCTAACCACAGTGATTGGATGTCCCTGAAAGTAAAGCTTAAGCTTCCGGCTTGCCATGAACACCCCATAAACAAGCTTCTACCAATGCGGATATCGTTGCTTAGACTCAATTAGCACTTCACTGACATAATAAACCGGACGTTGAACCGGATGCTCTTTGCCAGCCTCCTTGCGTTCTACCACAATAGCCACACTAACAGCTCGTGAGTTAGCAACCACATATAACAATAGCGGCTCTTTCTCAATTGGAGCAGCCAGGACCGGTGGCTCAGCCAGCTATGCCTTCAGATCCTCAAAAGCAACGTCCGCAGCATCGCTCCAAACAAAAACATCTGTTTTCTTCATCATCTGATACAGAGGCATTGCCTTTTCCCCTAACTGGCTTATGAACCGGCTGAAAGCAGCAATACGGCCTGCCAGCCACTGAACATCATTGATGCATGTTGGCTTGGTTAGGGATGTAATTGCCTTGATCTTCTCCGGGTTAGCTTCAATACCTCGGTTGGACACCAAAAAAACCCAAGAGTTTGTCGGCTGGGACTCCAAAAACACACTTGGTCGGGTTAAGCATCATTTTGTAGACCCGGAGATTATCAAAAGTCTCTTTCAGATCTGCGACCAAGGTTTCCTCCTTCCTGGATTTTACCACTATATCATCCACATAAGCATGAACATTACGCCCAATTTGATCGTGAAGACAATTCTGCACACACCGCTGGTAAGTCGCTTGGGCACTCTTAAGCCCAAAAGGCATAGACACATAGCAGAAAGCTCCAGAAGGAGTAATAAAAGTTGTCTTCTCCTGATCCTTGACCGCCATCTTAATATGATGATAACTGGAATAAGCATCCAAGAAACTCAAATGTGCGCAACCCGCCGTAGCATCACTGATCTGATCAATATGGGGGAGAGCAAAAGGATCAGCCGAACAAGCCTTGTTCAGATCGATGTAATCCACACACATAAGCCAGGTGCCATTCTTTTTTAGTACAAGCACCGGGTTAGCTAACCATTCGGGATGAAAGACCTCCACAATGAACCCGGCTGCCAAGAGCCAGGCCACCTCTTCTCCAATGGCCTTGCACCTTTCTTCATTGAACCATCGGAGAAACTGTCTGACAGGTTTGAACTTTGGATTGATATTAAGAGTGTGCTCAGCGAGTTCCCTTGGGACACCCGGCATGTCTGAAGGTTTCCATGCAAAGATGTCCCGGTTCTCATGGATGAACTCGATGAGCGCGCTTTCCTATTTCGGATCCAAGTTTGCGCTGATGATGAACTATTTGGATGAGTCGCCAGGTACAAAGTCAACCATCTTAGTGTCATCAGCTGATTTGAATTTCAACTCCAGCTCATGCTCTGTTGTTGGTTTCTTTAATGACGTCATGTCTGCCGGGTCAACCTGATCCTTGTAAAATTTTAACTCCTCTGTTGCACAAACAAATTTAGCATAGGCAGCATCACCTTCTTCACATTCCAAGGCTATCTTCCGGCTCCCATGTACTATAATGGTGCCTTTATGACCCAGCATCTTGAGCTGCAGATATACGTAACATGTCCGAGCCATGAAATTGGCATAAGCTGGCCGCCCAAACAGAGCATGACATGGGCTCTTGATCTTAACCACCTCAAAGGTTAATTTTTCTGCTCTGGAGTCATACTCATCCCCAAAGGCTACTTCCAGCTTAATCTTACCAACTGGGTATGCCGACTTACCAGGTACCACACCATGAAAAACAGTGTTGGATTGTTTAAGATTTTTATCAATCAATCCCATCCGGCGGAACGTATCATAGTAGAGGATGTTGATGTTGCTGCCTCCATCCATGAGCACCTTAGTAAACTTGTATCCACCAACCTGAGGTGCCACTAACAAAGCCAAGTGACCCGGATTATCAACCCGGGGCGGGTGATCCTCTCTGCCCACACAATAGGCTGCTCTGACCAACGTAGATAACGTGGAATCGCCGGCTCAACGGCATTGACGGCCCTCTTGTGAAGTTTCTGGTCCCTCTTACATAAACTGGTGGTAAATACATGATACCGTCCACTACTCAACTGCTTCGGGTTGCTCTGATAACCAGATTGCTGTTGCTGATTCCCTTGGCCGGGTTGCTGATTATATCCTCCTTGGTGACCAGGATAACCCTGACCGTGAAAACCTCCTCCGCCTGAACCGGCGCCCGGGCCCTGGAAGCCGCCTCCACCTGAACCGCCACCCGGGCCATGACCCCCATCAAACGCATTTGAATTTTTAAATGCCTTCATGATCGTGCAATCCTTCCACAAATGGGTGGCTGGTTTCTCCCGGGTGCCGTGTTTTGGACACGGTTCATTCAACAACTGCTCAAGGGTGGGGCCTGACCCGCCCGATCGAGGGGGTTGTCTGCCCTTGCGCCGCTGATTACCACCCTGCGCATTAGTATTAGCAACAAACTCATCAGCCTTACGTTTATTACCTCCCTGATTCACTGGGTTATGCTGGTGACCTTTGCCGTTGCCGTTCTTCTTTCCCTTCGTTGCCTTTTCTTCGTCATACACCGGGTCCTTGGTGGTATCAGAATCAACATACTTGACAAGAGCCGCCATCAACGTTCCCATGTCATTACAGTCACGTTTGAGCCGCCCCAGCTTCTGCTTCAGAGGTTCAAAATGGCAATTTTTCTCCAACATTAAAACTGCTGAGCCGACATCCATCTTATCAGATGAATGTATTATCTCCTTGACCCGGCGCACCCAATGGATTGTAGATTCACCATCCTCTTGCTTGCAATTGGTCAGGTCCACAATCGACATTGGCTGCTTACACATGTCCTTAAAGTTCTGGATGAACCACGCTTTCAACTCTGCCCATGAGCCGATAGAATTGGGCGGCAATCCCTTCAACCAAGTCCAGGCTGTTCCATCCAACATCATGGTAAAATACTTGGCCATTGCAGCGTTGCTAACCTCCAATAGCTCCATAGCCATCTCATAACTCTCAATCCAAGCCCCCGACTGTAGGCCAGCCGTGTAATTAGGCACCTTACGAGGCCCCTTGAAATCCTTTGGCAACCATTCATTGCGTATGGCCGGTACCAAGCAAGGCACGCCTCCGGTTCTTGTGGCCACTCCTGCCTCAACCGCGGTTGCTGGATAAGCCGGAAAGGTTTGATGAGCCGCCTGCTCTGCCGCCATTTGAGCCGCTCGTTCCGCCTCTTGACGAATCCTCTCTTGATCCGCCAAGTTAAGGGCTCCAGCCCGCACCGGCTCATGCCTATATGGCCGGTTGTGGCGTTGAGCATTACTTGACATCTCTGCGGACTCCATGTGCCTACTGTAACTCGGGCTCTGGCTTGGGCGAGGGGTTGAATGAATCCTATCTCGACTATAGGAGTATGCATCCTGCTGGGCCAGAGCTGTCTGAAGTAGTTCTCTTACCCTCCGGGTTTCAATTGCTGCGGGTGATTCGCCTTCCATTAGGAGAGCCGCCAAACGAGCCGACGCTGCGATGAGGTTTTCCAGAGGGTTGGAGAAGTGACCCGGAGGTGTTGACACATAACGAGGAGGAGCTTTATTTATACGAGGTGGCTCCATGGCGCATGGCTGAACTGGTGCACCGGGTGTCATGACCCGGTTTGCCTCCGGCGGGTTGCTCCCCCCAGCCCCGGGTGTATGGAACAGGTTCCTCAGATCCAGCGTTAAAGGTAGATGCGATTGAGTTTTCTGATGCCTCCTCCTCATGACCTCGTTTGATGTGTTAAGATCCACCGAGAGCCAGAAAGTTTCTGCTTGAAGTTGCTGAGCACGAGCATCCAGAGCTACTTGTTCTGCTGCCATCTGGGTTTCCTCTACGGCTAGATTTTCCTTAGCTTGCACCATCTCCTCCCGCACGCGTGCCACTTCTGCGTCGTGCTGGGCTTTATCCGCCGGCTCTACCACGGCAGTTAACAGAGTCGTGAGCCTATCCATGAGGTCCATTAGGATCTGAACTGGGGGGCGCGTGGGGTCTCCTAACCTGGCCGCTGCCGACCCGGTAGCTGCTGCTGCCGCTGCGGTAGAGCTCTGCCCGGGCTACGTCCCCGCCATGAAGACTCCGGCCCAATTCGGCGGCTCAAGGGGGTCCGGAATACTGCTACCATTGGAACAGCCCCCGAGCATGCCGTCTTGCAGCTGGTACAACGAGTCCGCCTCACCTGTTGATGATGCAGTATCAGAGTAGATGGCCATCTCCCCGCCTTCCACCGATCCTTCGGAGTATTCACCGCCGTGGATGCAGCCTACGAAGGCATGCTTCATGACAGATTGAACATGGGTGGTCCTGGCGCGCTGAGCAATTTCGATGAGGTTGGTGTGGACGTCCGGCTCAGGGCCCGACTCGCCGATCCGGCCGATGAAGATGTGAATTCTGCCAAAGGGGACCCAGTACCCGTACTCGATTGAGCCGGCCTCGGGGCCCCAGCCTTCGTCGTCGATGTAGAGCTTGCCGCGACGACTCTTGGTGATCCGGCCCATAGCGTATCCCTTGAGCCCTTCGAAGTTGCCCTTCAAGAACTCAAATCCACCATGCCTGGCCCCAGGGTGGGTGCCAACTGTCGTGGAGTTGACACGACAGATTTCCTAGAGCAAGGACTTAGTCGTAGGGCCATCCACTAGGAAGCTTAAAGGGGTTAATCGGGACAAAGGACACACGAGAGAGTTTTTATACTAGTTCGGCCCCTTACGAAGAAGGTAAAAGCCTACGTCTAGTTGGGATTGGTATTGCTGAACTTTCGATCTCCAAGGGGCTCAACTCGCCGGCTTGGTTATCGATTTTGTTGTTTCTTGCCCTAAATCGCCACCGGGTCACCCCCTTATATACATGGGTTGAGGCCTGGTGGCCTACAGAGTCCCGTCCGGCTCATAATCATGTCCGGATCGGTGACTTCCTTTACATGCCTTTCTTTACAAGTCTTTCCTTACATACAGCCGGTTTACAATATCGGGCATTAAGCCGACCCCAGGCCTTTGGGCCTTCTATATGTTTAATAAACTATCATCTTGAATGTTTATTGGGCTTCTTATGTAACCCGCCATTAGGGATGACCCAGCCCCTCCTGGGCGGGTCATACTGGTAGTAATATCCCCAACAGTGACAGAAGCTTAAACCCTAGTTTATGCGTTGCTTCGTAAGGGGCTGATTTGGATCCATATGTTTCATGCTATGGTTAGGTTTACCTTAATACTTTTGTTGTAGTCGCGGATGCTTGCAATAAAGGTTAATCATAAGTGGGATGCGTGTCCAAGTAAGTACAGCACCCAAGCACCGGTCCACCCACATATCAGGTTATCAAAGTACCGAACGCGAATCATATGATCGTGATGAAACCTAGCTTGACGATAATTCCCATGTGTCCTCGGGAGCGCTTTTCTCTATATAAGAATTTGTCCAGGCTTGTCCTTTGCTACAAAAAGGATTGGGACACCTTGCTGAACTTTATTTACTTTTGTTACTTGTTGCTTGTTGCAAATTATCTTATCACAAAACTATCTGTTACCTATAATTTCAGTGCTTGCAGAGAATACCTTGCTGAAAACCGCTTATCATTTCCTTCTGCTGCTCGTTGGGTTCGACACTCTTACTTATCGAAAGGACTATGATAGATCCCCTATACTTGTGGGTCATCAAGACTCTTTTCCGGCGCCGTTGCCGGGGAGTGAAGCGCCTTTGGTAGGTGGAATTTGGTAAGGAAAAATTTATATAGTGTGCTGAAATTTACTGTCACTTGTTACTATCGAAAGTAATCCTCTGAGGGGCTTGTTTGGGGTATCTTCACCCCGACCAGTAGAGCAAAGAGTTGCTCCTCAACCTACTGAACCTACTGAAAATGAAAATGTCTGCTTTGAAATTCCTTCGGGTATGATAAAAAAACTGCTAGCTAATCCTTTTGCAGGAGATGGAACATTACATCCTGATGAGCACCTAATATATGTGGATGAAGTTTGTGGATTATTTAAGCTTGTAGGTATGCCCGATGATGTTATCAAGAAGAAGGTCTTCCCTTTATCTTTGGAGGGAGACGCATTAACATGGTATAGGCTATGTGATGATATGGGATCATGGAACTACAAATGATTGAAATTGGAATTTCATCAGAAGTTTTATCCTATGCATCTTGTTCATCATGATCGTAATTATATATATATATATATAATTTTTGGCCTCGCGAAGGAGAAAGCATCGCTCAAGCTTGGAGGAGGCTTATGTCAATGTTATATTCATGCCCCAATCATGAGCTCTCAAGAGAAATGATTATTCAAAAAAATTATGCTCGGCTTTCTGATAACAACCGCACCATGCTTGACACTTCTTGTGCTGGCTCTTTTACGATGAATACTGTTGAATTCAAATGGGATTTATTGGAAAGAATTAAACGCAACTCTGAAGACTGAGATCTCGACGAAGGTAAGGAGTCAGGTATGACACCTAAGTTTGATTGTGTTAAATCTTTTATAGATACCGACGTTTTCCGTAAATTTAGCACTAAATATGGACTTGACTCTAAAATAGTAGCTTCTTTCTGTGAATCTTTTTCTACTCATATTGATCTCCCTAAATAGAAGTGGTTTAAATATCATCCTCCCATAGAATTAAAAGTAGTTGCACCTATTAAATTTGAATAAAAGACTATCACTTATAATGATCCTATTGTTCCTACTTCTTATGTTGAGAAACCACCTTTCCCTGTTAGGATAAAAGATCATGCTAAACCTTCAACTATGGTTCGTTAAAGCAATACTAGAACCTATACACCTCCTGAACAAGTTAAAGTTGAACCTAATATTGCTATTGTTAAGGATCTATTGGCTGATAATATTGATGGGCATGTTATTTATTTCTGTGATGAAACTGCTAGAATTGCTAAACGTTGTGCTAAAGATAAACATAGACCTGTGGTTGGCATGCTGTTATTTCTGTTAAAATAGGAGAACATTGCTATCATGGCTTGTGTGATATGGGTGCTAGTGCTAGTGCAATACCTATTGACTTGTACAGAGAAATTATGCATGATATTGCACCTGCTGAGTTAGAAGAAATTGATGTCACCATTAAACTTGCCAATAGAGATACTATTTCACCAATGGGAATTGTTAGAGATGTTGAAGTCTTGTGTGGGAAAACTAAATATCCTGCTGATTTTCTTGTTCTTGGTTCCCCATAAGATAGCTTTTGCCCCATTATATTTGGTAGACCCTTCTTAAACACTGTTAATGCTAGGATAGACTGCAAAAAGGATGTTATTACTATTGGTTTAGGTGATATGTCTCATGAGTTCAACTTTTCTAAATTTCGTGAACAACACCGTGAAGAAGAATTGCCTAGTAAAGATGAAATTATTGGTCTTGCTTCTATTGCCGTACCTCCTAGTGATCCTTTAGAACAATATTTGCTAGACCATGAAAATGATATGTATATGAATGAAAGAAGGGAAATAGATGAAGTGTTCTTTAAACAGGGACCTATTCTGAAACATAACTTGCTGGTTGAAATCTTAGGGGATCCTCCTTCACCCAAGGGTGATCCCATGTTTAATCTTAAACCTTTGCCTGATAATCTTAAATATGCTTATCTTGATGAAAAGAAGATATATCCTGTTATTATTAGTGCTAACCTTTCAGAGAAGGAGGAAGAAAAATTATTGAAAACTCTGAAGAAGCACAGTGCTGCTATTGGATATACTCTTGATGATCTTAAGGGCATTAGTCCCACTCTATGTCAACATAAAATAAATTTGGAAAAAGATGCCAAACCAGTTATTGATCACCAACGACGGCTGAATCCTAAGATGAAAGAAGTGGTAAGAAAAGAAATACTAAAGCTCCTTGAGGCAGGTATAGTTTATCCCGTTGCTGATAGTCGGTGGGTAAGTCCTGTCCATTGTGTTCCTAAGAAGGGAGGTATTACTGTCGTTCCTACTGATAAAGATGAATTGATTCCGCAAAGAATTATTACAAGTTATAGGATGGTAATTGATTTCCGCAAATTAAATAGGGCTACTAAAAAAGATCATTACCCATTACCTTTTATTGATCAAATGCTAGGAAGATTACCCAAACATACACATTTTTGCTTTCTAGATGGTTATTCTGGTTTCTCCCAAATACCCGTGTCAGCTGATGATCAATCTAAGACCACTTTTACTTGCCCTTTCGGTACTTTTGCTTATAGACATATGCATTTGGATTATGTAATGCACCTGCTACCTTTCAAAGATGCATGATGGCTATATTTTCTGATTTTTGTGAAAAGATATGTGAGGTATTCATGGATGATTTCTCCGTTTATGGATCCTCTTTTGATGATTGCTTAAGCAACCTTGATCGAGTTTTGCAGAGATGTGAAGAAACTAACCTTGTCTTGAATTGGGAGAAATGCCACTTTATGGTTAATGAAGGTATTGTCTTGGGGCACAAAATTTCTGAAAGAGGCATTGAAGTTGATAAAGCTAAAGTTGATGCTGTTGAAAAGATGTCGTGTCCCAAGGACATCAAAGGTATAAGAAGTTTCCTTGGTCATGCTGGTTGTTATAGGAGGTTCATTAAGGACTTCTCAAAAATTTCTCGGCCTCTCACTAATTTATTACAAAAAGATATACCATTCATCTTTGATAATGATTGTGTACAAGCATTTGAAATACTTAAGAAAGCATTGATCTCTGCACCTATTGTTCAGCCACCTGCTTGGAATCTACCTTTTGAAATTATGTGTGATGCTAGTGATTATGCTGTAGGTGCTGTTCTAGGACAAAGAGTTGGTAAGAAATTAAATGTTATTCAATATGCTAGTAAAACTCTAGACAATGCCCAGAGAAATTATGCTACAACTGAAAAGGAATTCCTAGCAGTTGTATTTTCTTGTGATAAGTTCAGACCTTATATTGTTGATTCTAAAGTAACTATTCACACTGATCATGCTGCTATTAAATATCTTATGGAAAAGAAAGATGCTAAACCTAGACTTATTAGATGGGTTCTCCTCCTACAAGAATTTGATCTGCATATTATTGATAGAAAGGGAGCTGAGAACCCCGTTGCAGACAACTTGTCTAGGTTAGAAAATTTTATTGATGACCCACTACCTATTGATGATAGCTTTCATGATGAACAATTAAATGTCATAAATGCTTCTCACACTGCTCCATGGTATGCTGATTATGCTAATTACATTGTTGCTAAGTTTATACCACCTATTTTCACATACCAGCAAAAGAAAAAGTTTTTCTATGATTTACAACATTACTTCTGGGATGACCCACACCTTTATAAAGAAGGAGCAGATGGTATTATTAGATGTTGTGTACCTGAGCATGAACAGGAATAGATCCTACGCAAGTGTCACTCCGAGGCTTATGGAGGACACCATGTTGGAGATAGAACTGCACATAAGGTATTGCAATCTGGTTTTTATTGGCATACTCTCTTCAAGGATGCCCGTAAGTTTGTCTTGTTTTGTGATGAATGTTAAAGAATTGGTAATATTAGTAGATGTCAAGAAATTCCTATGAATTATTCACTTGTTATTGAACCATTTGATATTTGGGGCTTTGATTATATGGGACCTTTTCCTTCCTCTAATGGATATACACATATTTTAGTTGCTGTTGATTATGTTACTAAGTGGGTAGAAGCTATTCCAACTAGTAGTGCTGATCATAACACCTCTATTAAGATGCTTAAAGAAGTTATTTTTCCAAGGTTTGGAGTCCCTAGATATCTAATGACTGATGGTGGTTCACATTTTATTCATGGTGCTTTCCATAAAATGCTTGATAAGTATGATGTTAATCATAGAATTGCATCTCCTTATCACCCACAGTCTAGTGGTCAAGTAGAATTGAGTAATAGAGAACTCAAATTAATTTTGCAAAAGACTGTTAATAGATCTAGAAAGAATTGGTCCAAGAAACTTGATGATGCATTATGGGCCTATAGAACTGCATATAAAAATCCTATGGGTATGTCTCCGTATAAAATGGTTTATGGAAAGGCATGTCACTTACCTCTCGAACTAGAACTTAAGGCTTATTGGGCTATTAAAGAGCTCAATTATGATTTCAAACTTGCCAGTGAGAAAAGGTTATTTGAGATTAGCTCACTTGATGAATGGAGAACCCAAGCATATGAGAATGCCAAATTGTTTAAAGAAAAGGTTAAAAGATGGCATGACAAAAGGATACAAAAGCGTGAGTTTAATGTAGGTGATTATGTATTGCTATACAACTCCCGTTTAAGATTTTTTGCAGGAAAGCTTCTCTCTAAATGGGAAGGTCCTTATGTTATCGGGGAGGTCTATCATTCCGGTGCCATAAAAATCAACAACTTCGAAAGCACAAACCCAAAGGTGGTGAACGGTCAAACAATCAAACATTATATCTCAGGTAATCCTATAAATGTTGAAACCAATATTATTGAAACCATAACCCCGTAGGAATACATAAGGGACACTTTCCGGAACGTTTCATACTCCGAAAAGGAATAGGTATGTGGTACGGTAAGTAAACCGACTTCAAAACAATTCTAATGGCGATTTTCTCTATTTTGGAATATTTAGAAAAATAGAAAAATAAGAAGCAGTCCGAGAAGGACACGATGGCTCCACGAGGGTGGAGGGGGCGCCCTACCCCCCTGGGCGCGCCCCTACCTCATGGGCACCTCGTGCGCTCTCCAGACTCCGTTTTCTTGCATGTTACGTATTTTGGTCAGTAAAAATTAATTATATAATCTCCCGGAGGTTTTGACTCCTGTATCACGCAATTGTCCTATGTTCTTGTTTCGAGCTATTTTCTGTCAGGGTTGTCAAGGCCAGGCATCATGCCACCCCCCTCCTCCAACAATGGTGACAACGATGCTTGGTTAATGAAGATAGAGCTGAAGAGGGAAGAACCCGTGGAGATCAACAAGGATGAAGGGATCAAGAAGGCCACGGAGGACCAAGTTCCGGCAATAGAAGACATCCTTCAACTTGATCACAATCTTCTTACCCCGACTGAGATCGAAGCTTTCAAGATGATTGAGTTAGCTCGTATACAAAACAAGTATCTCACACGTGAAAATATCTTGTTGAAGGAGCATATAGTTGCACTCAAGGGCATTATCCACAAGTTGGAGGATCTCTTACGCTCGATGTGCGACTACCCATCATCACCACCATCTTCTTCACCAACAAAGGAGACATAATCACATGGGTATGTGTAACACCCTCGATGCGGCTATATCTCCCACGTGTCGAAGCACGACTTAGAGGCATAACCGCATTGAAAGCAATGTCGCAAGTGAGGTAATCTTCACACAACCCATGTAATACATAAGGGAAAGAGATACATAGTTGGCTTACAATCGCCACTTCACACAATTACATGAATAAAGCATTACATCATCCAAATACACTCAAGGTCCGACTACGGAACCAAAATAAAAGAAGAACCCTAAAAGCGACAAAGGTCCCCGATCGACCCCAACTGGGCTCCACTACTGATCAACTAGAACGCAACAACACAAAGGACAAGATCTTCATTGAGCTCCTCCTGAGCTTGGTTGCGTCATCTGCATGGACTCATCGGCACCTGCAAACTGGTTTTGGAAGTATCTGTGAGTCACGGGGACTCAGCAATCTCACACCCTCGCGATCAAGACTATTTAAGCTTAAGGGTAAGGTAAAGGTATGAGGTGGAGCTGCAGCAAGCGACTAGCATATATGGTGGCTAACATACGCAAATGAGAGCGAGAAGAGGAGGCAAAGCACGATCGAGAAACTATGATCAAGAAGTGATCCTAGAACAACCTACGTCAAACATAACTCCAACACCGTGTTCACTTCCCGGACTCCGCCGGAAAGAGACCATCACGGTTACACACGCGGTTGATTCATTTAAATTAAGGTCGACTTCAGGTTTTCTACAACCGGACGTTAACAAATTCCCATCTGCCCATAACCGCGGGCACGGCTTTCGAAAATTCAAATCCCTGCAGGGGTGTCCCAACTTAGCCCATGATAAGCTCCCACGGTCAACGAAGGAATAGACCTCCTCCCGAGACGTTCCGATCAGACTCGGTATCCCGGTTCTACAAGTTAAAACAAATCCAGCAACACCGCCCGAATGTGCCGACAAATCCCGATAGGAGCTGCACATATCTCTTTCTCAGGGCACACTCAGATGAGACTAGCTACGAGTAAAACCAACCCTCAAGTTTCCCCGAGGTGGCCCCGCAGGCAGCTCAGTTCGGACCAACACTCAGAGGAGCACTGGCCCGGGGGGGGGGGGTTAGAATAAAGATGGCCCATGAGTCTGCAGAACCCAAGGGAAGGTGGTAGGTTGTTAGTGCAAATGGTAAAACCAAGGTTGGGCATTGTTGGAGGAGTTTTATTCAAGGCGAACTGTCAAGGGGTTCCCATTATTACCCAACCGCGTAAGGAACGCAAAATCCGGGAACATAACACCGATATGACGGAAACTAGGGCGACAAGAGTGGAACAAAACACCAAGCATAAGGCCGAGCCTTCCACCCTTTACCAAGTATATAGATGCATTAATTAAATAAGATATATTGTGATATCCCAGCAAGTAAACATGTTCCAACAAGGAACAACATCTCCATGTTCCAACAAGGAACAAACTTCAGTCTTCACTTGCAACTAACAACGCTATAAGAGGGGCTGAGCAAAGCGGTAACATAGCCAATCAACGGTTTGCTAGGACATGGTGGGTTAGAGGTTTGGTTCAACAATATGGGTGGCATGATAAGCAAGTGGTAGGTATCGCAGCATAGTCATAGCAAAAGAGCGAGCATCTAGCAAGCAAAGATAGAAGTGATTTCGAGGGTATGATCATCTTGCCTAAAATCCCGCAAGGAAGAAGAATGAGTCCATGAAGGAGACAAACGGGCGTAGTCGAACGGGTCCTCACAAACACAACGTTCCGGAACCAACCCGAAAAAGCAAACACCGGAAAGAAGCACACAACATAGTAAACAACCAACACATGAACATGATATGATCTGCGGGATGCGGTATGCGATGCATATGCATGATTTGCAAGGGAATGAATGAACCTGGCCTCAAATTGGAAATCCAAGTGTGCCACTGGATAGGTGAGATGAAATCGCTTGAAAACGATATAAAGATCAATGGAATCGGAGTTATGGTTTGGAAATGGCGAGCAATTCAAATATGACACCGGTCTACGATTAACAGCAAGTAGCCAACTAAATGCAACAAGATGAACATGCTACAACACTCAAACATGACAACAAAATACATGGTAGGGATGCATTCATGATGCTTAACAAAAGATGAACACTGAGCTACGGCCAATTCATCCACTAACAGGTTCAAACAAGCATGGCAAAAATGCAAACGGTAAACAGATTTCAGACTTAGTGAAATTAACACTTGTCTGGAATTTCAGATCAGGTAGCACACTTTGAAGCATGAAAACTATATGCTACAGGGCCTGAACATGGAAAAGTAAAGCATGGCATGGAGCTACTCAAAGAGCTTAACAAAAGTCTCTTAGTGACCTTGAGCCAAAAGGGATCAGAAAATACAATGGCAAGCATGTGAACATGGCAAAAAAATAATCAGTTCTCAGACTTAGTGAAAAATGGAGCATGCTGAAACAGATATTGAGTAGGCATGTTTACGAGCTCGATGCACTCACTACAGAGCAAGTCATGGCAATCTAAGCATACAACCATCAAGAGTACACAAAATGCAAGCTATACATGGCAAGAACAATAACATATCATGCACGGATCAACTACAACATCATCGGCAAAATCGCTAACAAGTAGACAATCTGCCCAGATTCACGAAATAGCAAAAGTAGAGCTCGATTGACTCAAGCTAGGGTGCTCCATAATTGCAAACAAATACATGAATGGATAGAGCACTACAATATTAACAAAACATGCTTACTGATCATCCTCAAAAGAGGCACGGATCACTAGGAAACAACATGAACATATGGCCAGATGAGTTAAACAGATCAATGACTTAGTGGAAATGCTAAGTCCCTAAAATCAGCATTACCAAGTGCCTCACTTGGCAAGCTTGTGCTAGTCACCACACACATCACAAAAATACATGGATTGCACCTCTGGAAAGATGGAAAAACTCTAAACAAAACATATGTAGAGCTCAGGGGCAAATCATGCACACAATAATCATGGCAAAAATGACAAATATCTAAATGGAGTAGCAGATCTGACAAATAAATCAAGTAGCACTCTTCCAACAGGATTTCGGGCATCAAGATGAACTCAAATGAAAATGATGCAATGAGATGAAATGATATAATCTCTGAGACGAACATTTTGATATGCTATATGCACAAATTGGAGTTACGGATGCGGAGTTACAGTATGATGAACATGGGCATATGAATCTGGGAATTTCGGGGACTTAGTAGAAATTACCACTCCGAGACAGATCTAGGGTTTGACCCGGGTGCACGCAGATCAAGGCAGGGCCGGGCCTGCGCCGGAGTAGTGGTCGCCGGCGCTTGAGCTCGCCGGAGGAGAGGGCTCGCCGGCCGGGGAGGAAAGAGGTGGTGAGGGACGGCGAGGTGGCGGTTGTCGGCGCCGTAGAAGGCGCCCGGAGCATCGGCGAGGCGGGGCGGTCGCCGGAGCGGCGGGGCGGCGCGATAGTCAAGCGAGGCGGCGCGGGTGGAGATCCGGGCGGCGGGGCAGGTGCGCGAAGCGCTTGGGCGGTGGCGGCCCGATCTGGCCCGGGGCGGGCCCGATCTGGGCTCCCTCGGGCCCGGCGGCGGGGAGGGGAGAGAAGGAGTGGCGCGCTGACGTGGCAGGCGGGGATTGGTCCGGCGTGGCGCGCGGACATGTTCGACGAGAGGGTGGACGTGTCCGTCGGCGGGAGGAGGAAGAAGCTAGGGTTTCGGGGAAAGATCCGAAAACGAAAATGAAGGGTCTATTTATAGAGGTAGAGGGAGCTAGGAGAGTCCAAATGAGGTGCGGTTTTTGGCCACGCGATCGTGATCAAACGACCGAGAGGATGGAAGGGGTTTAGGTGGGTTTTGGGCCACTTTGGAAGGGTGTTGGGCTGCAACACACACGAGGCCTTCTCGGTCCCTCGGTTAACCGTTGGAGCATCAAACGAAGTCCAAATGGCACGAAACTTGACAGGCGGTCTACCGATAGTAAACCAAGGCCGCTTGGCAAGTCTCAGTCCAATCCGGAAATGTTTAATCCCCACACACGAGAAGAAGGTAGAAATGACCACCGGAGGAGAACGGAGCGCCGGAATGCAAAACGGACAACGGGGAAAATGCTCGGATGCCTGAGACGAAGAAGTATGCAGATGAAATGCACATGATGACATGATATGCAATGCATGACACGCAAATAATGACATGGCAACAACAACGAATAACTGGACGACACCTGGCACATCGGTCTCGGGGCGTTACAGTATGGGCACTCCCGTTGGCAGCTGCCAAGCTTGGGGGAGTGCCCCGGTATCGTATCACCATCACTTTTATCTTTACCGTTTTTCTTAGTTCAATCCTTTTGGTAATATTTTGATCTAGTAGAATAAAGTTTTAGTATGATCTAGTTGTGAGTTTTGCTTTATGATCCTTCTATGTAATCGAGTCTGTGAGCTATATATAATAAAGATTAGTGTTGAGTCAAGGACTTGATTATTTTGCCATAATCTTGAGTGAATAAAAGAAAAGAGAAGGAATAAAAAGGAACAAAGAGATCATATGGATCTTATGGAGAGTAATGAGCTCACATAGAAAGAGTATGATGAATAAAAGTTGTTGGGAGTTGACAAACATAGTTTTGGTCATCGTTGCAATTAATAGGAAGTAATAAAGAAAGATAGGTCTTCACATATAAATACACTATCTTGGACATCTTTTATAATTATGAGCACTCATTAACATATGACATGCTAAAGGGTTGACGTTGGACAAGGAAGACAACGTAATGGGTTATGTTTTCTTACATATGAGATAAATTATATTGTCATGGATCATCCAACATGACTGAGCTTGCCTTTCCTCCTCATGCTAGCCAAATTCCTTGCACCAAGTAGAGATACTACTTGTGCTTCCAAACACCCTTAAACCAGTTTTGCCATGAGAGTCCACCATACCTACCTATGGATTGAGTAAGATCCCTCAAGTAAGTTTTCATCGGTGCAAGTAATAAAAATTGCCTTCTAAATATGTATGACTTATTAGTGTGGGAGAAAATAAGTTTTGTACGATCATGTGATACGGAAGAAATAAATGCGACGGACTGCATAATAAAGGTCCATATCACAAGTGGCAATATAAAGTGACGTTCTTTCGCATTAAGATTTTGTGCATCCAACCATAAAAGCGCATGACAACCTCTGCTTCCCTCTGCGAAGGGCCTATCTTTTACTTTTATTCCTTACATAAGAGTCATGGTGATCTTCACCCTTCCTTTTTACATTTTATCTTTTGGCAAGCACAACATGTTGGAAAGATCCTGGTATATATGGCTAATTGGATGTGAGTTTTCATGAACTATTATTGTTGACATTACCCTAGAGGTAAAACGTTGGGAGGCAAAACTATAAGCCCCTATCTTTCTCTGTGTCCGATTAAAACTCCATACCCATAAGTATTGCGTGAGTGTTAGCAATTGTGAAAGACTATATGATAGTTGAGTATGTGGTCTTGCTGAAAAGCTCTTATATTGACTCTTTCCTATGTTATGATAAATTGCAATTGCTCCAATGACTGAGATTATAGTTTGTTAGTTTTCAATGAAGTTTATGATTCATACTTGAAATTGTGATTGAATTGTAACTCTAGCATAAGATATCATATGACAAGAATTATATAAATTGTTGTTCTAAGAATGATCATGATGCCCTCATGTCCGTATTTTATTTTCATCGACACCTCTATCTCTAAACATGTGGACATATTTTTTGATTTCGGCTTTCGCTTGAGGACAAGCGAGGTCTAAGCTTGGGGAGTTGATACGTCCATTTTGCATCATGCTTTTATATCGATATTTATTGCATTATGGGCTGTTATTACACATTATGTCACAATACTTATTCCTATTCTCTCTTATTTTACAAGGTTTACATAAAGAGGGAGAATGCCGATAGCTAGGATTCTGGGCTAGAAAAGGATCAAATATTAGAGACCTATTCTGCACAGCTCCAAAAGTCCTGAAACTTCACGGAAGTCATTTTCAGAATATATAAAAAATTGCTACCTCTTGAGCACTGCGTTGGATTTCCCCGAAGAGGAAGGGATGATGCAGCAAAGTAGCATAAGTATTTCCCTCAGTTTTTGAGAACCAAGGAATCAATCCAGTAGGAGGCTACGCTCGAGTCCCTCGTACCTACACAAAAACAATAGCTCAAGCAACCAACATGCTTAGGGGTTGTCAATCCCTTCACGGTCACTTACGAAAGTGAGATCTGATAAAGATGATAAATAATATTTTTTGGTATTTTTGGTATAGAGATGCAAAGTAAATAAAGTAAAAGCAAAGTAAAAGCAAAGTAAAAGCAAAGCAATAATAAAGTGATGGAGATTGATATGATGAGAAAGAGACCCGGGGGCCATAGGTTTCACTAGTGGCTTCTCTCAAGAGCATAAGTATTCTACGGTGGGTGAACAAATTAATGTTGATCAATTGACAGAATTTAGCATAGTTATGAGAATATCTAAGTATTATCATGTATATAGGCATCACGTCCGAGACAAGTAGACCGAAACAATTCTTCATCTACCACTATTACTCCACTCATCGACCGCTATACAACATGCATATAGAGCATTAAGTTAAAAATAGAGTAACGCCTTAAGCAAGATGACATGATGTAGATGGATAGTTTCATGCAATATGATACAAACCGCATCTTGTTATCCTCGATGGCAACGATACAATATGTGCCTTGCTCCCTTCTGTCAGTGGGAAAGGACACCGCAAGATCGAACCCAAAGCTAAGCACTTCTCCTATGGTAAGAACAACCAATCTAGTAGGCCAAACCAAACTAATAATTCGAAGAGACTTGCAAAGATAACCAATCATACATAAAAGAATTCAGAGAAGATTCAAATATTGTTCATAGATAGACTTGATCATAAACCCACAATTCATCGGTCTCAACAAACACACCGCAAAAAGAAGATTACATCGAATAGATCTCCACGAGAGAGGGGGAGAACATTGTATTGAGATCCAAAAATAGAGAAGAAGCCATCTAGCTACTAGCTATGGACCCGTAGGTCTGAAGTAAACTACTCACACTTCATCGGAGGGGCTTGGATGATGATGTATAAGCCCTCCGTGATCGATGCCCCCTCTGGTGGAGCTCCGGAATAGGCCCCAAGATGGGATCTCATGGATACAGAAAGTTGCGGCGGTGGAATTAGGTTTTTGGCTCTGTCCACGATCGTTTGGGGGTACATTGGTGGAGCTTCGAGGGGCCCATGAAGCAGGGGGCGCGCCCTAGGGGGGGCACCCCCTACCGTCGTGACCACCTCGTGGCTTTCTTGACAGAGGGTCCAAGTCTCCTGGCTCTTATCTAATGAGAAAATCACGTTTCTGAAGGTTCCATTCTGTTTGGACTCCGTTTGATATTCCTTTTCTCCGAAACCCTAAAACAGGCAAAAAACAACAATTTGGGCTGGGCCTCTGGTTAATAGGTTAGTCCCAAAAATAATATAAAAGTGGATAATAAAGCCCAATAATGTCTAAAACAGTAAATAATATAGCATGGAGCAATCAAAAATTATAGATACGTTGGAGACGTATCAAGCATCCCCGAGCTTAATTCCTGCTCGTCCTCGAGTAGGTAAATGATAAAAATAGAATTTTTGATGCGGAGTGCTACTTGGCATAATTTCAATGTAAATCTTCTTAATTGTGGTATGAATATTCAGATTTGAAAGATTCAAGACAAAAGTACATATTGATATAAAAATAATAATACTTCAAGCATACTAACAAAGCAATTATGTCTTCTCAAAATATCATGGCCAAAGAAAGCTATCCCTACAAAATCATATAGTCTGGCTATGCTCTATCTTCACCACGCAAAGTATTTAAATCATGCACAACCCTGATGACAGGCCACGCAATTGTTTCATACTTTTGACATTTTCAAAACTTTTTCGATCTTCACACAATACATGCGTGAGCCATGGATATAGCACTATAGGTGGAATAGAATGGTGGTTGTGGAGAAGACAAAAAGGGATAAGATAGTCTCACATCAACGAGGCGTATTAACGGGCTATGGAGATGCCCATCAATAGATATCAATGTGAGTGAGTAGGGATTGCCATGCAACGGATGCACTAGAGCTATAAGTATATGAAAGTTCAAAAGAAACTAAGTGGGTGTGCATCCAACTCGCTTGCTCACGAAGACCTAGGGCATTTTGAGGAAGCCCTTCATTGGAATATACAAGCCAAGTTCTATAATGAAAAATTCCCACTAGTATATGAAAGTGACTTAATGAGAGACTCTCTATCATGAAGATCATGGTGCTACTTTGAAGCACAAGTGTGGTAAAAGGATAGTAACATTGTCCCTTCTCTCTTTTTCTCTCATATTTTTTTATTTTTTATTTGGGCCTTTCTCTTTTTTATGGCCTCTTTTTTATATATTTTTTCGTCCGGAGTCTCATCCCGACTTGTGGGGGAATCATAGTCTCCATCTTCCTTTCCTCACTGGGACAATGCTCTAATAATGATGATCATCACACTTTTATTTACTTACAACTCATGAATTACAACTCGATTCTTAGAACAAAATATGACTCTATATGAATGCCTCCGGCGGTGTACCAGGATGTGCAATGACTCATGAGTGACATGTATGAAAGAATTATGAACGGTGCCTTTGCCATAAATACAATGTCAACTACATGATCATGCATAGCAATATGACAATGATGGAGCATGTCATAATGAAAGGAATGGTGGAAAGTTGCATGGAAATATATCTTGGAATGGCTATGGAAATGCCATGATAGGTAGGTATGGTGGCTGTTTTGAGGAAGGTAGTTGGTGGGTGTATGATACCGGCGAAAAGTGCACGGTATTAGAGAGGCTAGCAATGGTGGAAGGAAGGAAAGTGCTTATAATCCATGGACTCAACATTAGTCGTAAAGAATTCATATACTTATTTCAAAAATCTAGAAGTTATCAAAGCAAAGTATTACGCGCATGCTCCTAGGGGGATAGATTGGTAGGAAAAGACCATCGCTCGTCCCCGACTGCCACTCATAAGGAAGACAATCAATAAATAAATCATGCTCCGACTTCATCACATAACGGTTCACCATACGTGCATGCTACGGGAATCACAAACTCTAACACAAGCATTTCTCAAATTCACAACTACTCAACTAGCATGACTCTGATATCACCATCCTCATATCTCAAAACAAGTATCAAGCATCAATTTCTTCTTAGTATTCAACACACTCATACGAAAGTTTTATTATTAATCTTGCATACCAAGCATATTAGGATTTTAAGCAAATTACCATGCTATTAAGAATCTCAAAATAATCTAAGTGAAGCATGAGAGATCAATAGTTTATATAAAACAAATCCACCACCATGCTCTAAAAGATATAAGTGAAGCACTAGAGCAAAACAATAAAGCTCAAAAGATATAAGTGAAGTACATAGAGTATTCTATCAAATTCCAAATCATGTATGGCTCTACCAAAAGGTGTGCACAGAAAAGGTGATTGTGTTAAACTAATAAGCAAAGACTCAAATCATAAAAGACGCTCCGAGCAAAACACATATCATGTGGTGAATAAAAATATAGCTCCAAGTAAAGTTACCGATAGAAGTATACGAAAGAGGGGATGCCTTCCGGGGCATACCCAAGCTTTGGCTTTTAGGTATCCTTAGATTATATTGGGGGTGCCATGGGCATCCCCAATCTTAGGCTCTTGCCACTCCTTGTTCCATAATCCATCAAATCTTTACCCAAAACTTGGAAACTTCACAACACAAAACTTAAAGTAGAAAACTCGTGAGCTTCGTTAGCGAAAAAAAAAACAAAAGACCACTTCAAGGTACTGTAATGAACTCATTATTTATTTATATGGGTGTTAAACCTACCGTATTCCAACTTCTCTATGGATTATAAACTATTTTACTAGCCATAGATTCATCAAAATAAGCAAACAACACACGAAAAACAGAATCTGTCAAAAACAGAACAGTCTGTAGTAATCTGTAGCTAGCGCAAGATATGGAACCCCAAAATTTCTAAAATAAATTTCTGGACGTGAGGAATTTATCTATTAATCATCTTCAACAATAATTAACTAAATATCACTTTCCAAATAAAAATGACAGCAGTTCTCATGAGCACTAAAGTTTCTGTTTTTTAAAGCAAGTTCAACAAGACTTTCCCCAAGTCTTCCCAACGGTTCTACTTAGCACAAACACTAATTAAACACAAAAAATACAACCAAAACAGAGTCTAGATAATTTATTTATTACTAAACAGGAGCAAAAAGCAAGAAATAAAAATAAAATTGGGTTGCCTCCCAACAAGCACTATCGTTTAACGCCCCTAGCTAGGCATAACAAGCAAGAATAGATCTAGGTATTGCCATCTTTGGTAGGCAATCCATAAGTGGATCTCATGATAGATTCATATGGTAATTTTATTTTCATTCTAGGGAAGTGTTCCATTCCATTTTTTAATGGAAATTGAAATCTAATATTCCCTTCCTTCATATCAATAATTGCACCAACCGTTCTAAGGAAAGGTCTACCGAGAATAATTGGGCAAGAAGGATTGCAATCTATATCAAGAACAATAAAATCTATGGGCACATAATTCCTATTAGCAACAATAAGAACATCATTAATTCTTCCCATAGGTTTCTTAATAGTGGAATCCGCAAGATGCAAGTTTAGAGAGCAATCATGAAAATCACGGAAATCTAGTAAATCACACAAAGTTTTGGGAATAGTAGAGACACTAGCACCCAAATCACACAAAGCATAAAACTCATAGTTTTTAATTTTAATTTTAATAGTTGGTTCCCACTCATCATAAAGTTTTCTAGGTATAGAAACTTCCAATTTAAGTTTTTCTTCATAATATTGCATCAAGGCATCAACGATATGTTTAGTAAACGCTTTATTTTGACTATAAGCGTGAGGAAATTTTAGCACGTATTGCAACAAGGAAATACAATCAATCAAAGAGCAATTTTCATAGTTAAATTCCTTGAAATCCATAATAGTGGGTTTAGCAACATCTAGGGTTTTAATTTCTTCAATCCCACTTTTATCAAATTTAGCATCAAGATCAACAAATTCCGAATTCTTAGAACGCCTTCTAGGTAAAGGTGGATCATATTCAGTCCCATCATTATCAAGATTCATATTGCAAAACAAAGATTTAATAGGGGACACATCAATAACTTTTAGATCTTCATCATTATTTTCATAGGAACTAGAAGAACACACTTTTTATAAAGGCATCTTTCTTAGCACGCATCCTAGCGATTCTTTATTTGCACTCGTCAATGGAAATTCTCATGGCTTTGATAGACTCATTGATATCATGCTTAGGTGGAATAGATCTAAGTTTCAAAGAATAAACATCAAGAGCAATTCTATCAACGTTCCTAGCCAAATCAACAATCTTAAGCAATTTTTCTTCAATCATAGCATTAAAATTCTTTTGCAAAGAAATAAATTCTTTAATATTAGATTCAAAATCAGAGGGCATCTTATTATAATTTCCATAAAATTGTTGTAGGAATTACCATAATTATTGGAGGGATTACTAGGATAAGGCCTAGGATTGAAATTTCCTCTATACGCGTTGTTACCAAAATTGTTCCTACCAACAAAATTCACATCCATAGATTCATTATTATTCTCAATAAAAGTGGACAAGGGCACTTCATTAGGATCAGAAGAAACACTCTTATTAGCAAATAATTTCATAAGTTCATCCATGTTTCCACACAAAACATTAATTTCTTCTATCGCATGCACCTTTTTATTAGTAGATCTTTCAGTATGCCATTGTGAATAATTAACCATAATATTATCTAGGAGTTTAGTAGCTTCTCCTAAAGTGATTTCCATAAAAGTGCCTCCCGCGGCCGAATCTAAAAGATTTTTAGAAGCAAAATTCAATCCGGCATAAAAAATTTGTATAATCATCCACAAATTCAAACCATGAGTATGGCAATTATGTATCATTAATTTCATTCTCTCCCAAGATTGTGCAACATGTTCATGATCAAGTTGTTTAAAATTCATAATATCGTTTCTAAGAGAGATGATCTTAGCAGGAGGAAAATACTTAGAGATAAAAGCATCTTTGCACTTGTTCCATGAATCAATAGTATTTTTAGGCAAAGACGAAAACCAAGCTTTAGCACAATCTCTAAGCGAAAAAGGAAATAGCTTCAATTTAACAATATCATTATCGACATCTTTTTTCTTTTGCATGTCACACAAATCAACGAAGCTATTAAGATGTGTAGCGGCATCTTCACTAGGAAGGCCGGAGAACGGATCTTTCATGACAAGATTCAACAAAGCAATATTAATTTCACAAGATTCAGCATCGGTAAGAGGAGCAATCGGAGTGCTATGGAAATCATTATTGTTGGTATTGGTGAACTCACACAATTTAGTATTATCTTGAGCCATTGCGACAAACAAGCAATCCAACACACGAGCAAAAAAAAGCGAACGGGTAAAAAGAGGCAAATAGAGAGGGAGGAAGGAAGAGAGAGGGCGGATAAAATGGAAAGGGTGAAGTGGGGGAGAGGAAAAGGAGAGGCAAATGGCAAATAATGTAATGTGGGAGATAGGGATTGTGATGGGTACATGGTATGTTGACTTTTGCGCAGACTCCCCGGCAACGGCACCAGAAATTCTTCTTGCTACCTCTTGAGCACTGCGTTGGATTTCCCCGAAGAGGAAGGGATGATGCAGCAAAGTAGCATAAGTATTTCCCTCAGTTTTTGAGAACCAAGGTATCAATCCAGTAGGAGGCTACGCTCGAGTCCCTCATACCTACACAAAAACAATAGCTCAACGCAACCAACGTGCTTAGGGGTTGTCAATCCCTTCATGGTCACTTACGAAAGTGAGATCTGATAGAGATGATAAATAATATTTTTTTGGTGTTTTTGGTATAGAGATGCAAAGTAAATAAAGTAAAAGCAAAGTAAAAGCAAAGCAATAATAAAGTGATGGAGATTGATATGATGAGAAAGAGACCCGGGGGCCATAGGTTTCACTAGTGGCTTCTCTCAAGAGCATAAGTATTCTACAGTGGGTGAACAAATTACTGTTGAGCAATTGACGGAATTTAGCACAGTTATGAGAATATCTAGGTATGATCATGTATATAGGCATCACGTCCGAGACAAGTAGACCGAAACGATTCTGCATCTACTACTATTACTCCACTCATCGACCGCTATCCAGCATGCATCTAGAGTATTAAGTTAAAAACATAGTAACGCCTTAAGCAAGATGACATGATGTAGAGGGATAGTTTCATGCAATATGATAAAAAGCCCATCTTGTTATCCTCGATGGCAATGGTACAATACGTGCCTTGCTGCCCCTTCTGTCACTGGGAAAGGACACCGCAAGATCGAACCCAAAGCTAAGCACTTCTCCTATGGCAAGAACAACCAATCTAGTAGGCCAAACCAAACTGATAATTCGAAGAGACATGCAAAGATAACCAATCATACATAAAAGAATTCAGAGAAGATTCAAATATTATTCATAGGTAGACTTGATCATAAACCCACAATTCATCGGTCTCAACAAACACACCACAAAAAGAAGATTACATCGAATAGATCTCCACGAGAGAGGGGGAGAACATTGTATTGAGATCCAAAAAGAGTGAAGAAGCCATCTAGCTACTAGCTATGGACCTGTAGGTCTGAAGTAAACTACTCACACTTCATCGGAGGGTCTTCGATGATGATGTAGAAGCCCTCCATGATCGATGCCCCCTCCGACGGAGCTCCGAAACAGGCCCCAAGATGGGATCTCGTGGATACAGAAAGTTGCGGTGGTGGGATTAGGTTTTTGGCTCCGTCCCCGATTGTTTGGGGGTACGTGGATATATTTAGGAGGAAGAAGTACGTCGGTGGAGCTTCGAGGGGCCCACAACCCTCGTGACCACCTCGTGGCTTTCTAGACGGAGGGTCCAAGTCTCCTGGATCTTATCTAATGAGAAAATCACGTTTCTTAAGGTTTCATTCCGTTTGACTCCGTTTGATATTCCTTTTCTTCGAAACCCTAAAACAAACAAAAAAACAACAATTTGGGCTGGGCCTCCGGTTAATAGGTTAGTCCCAAAAATAATATAAAAGTGGATAATAAAGCCCAGTAATGTCTAAAACAGTAGATAATATAGCATGGAGCAATCAAAAATTATAGATATGTTGGAGACGTATCAAAAATACCGAGCGCAAGAAGTTCCAGAGGGGGGCCACACCCTGGCCACGAGGGTAGGGGCGCCCCCTACCCCCTGGGTGCGCCCCCTGCCTCGTGGGCCCCCTGGTGGCCCTTCGATGCCCATATTCTGCTATATGGAGTCTTTCATTGAGGAAAAAATCATAAGCAAGCTTTGGGGACGAGACTCCGCCGCCACTAGGCGGAACCTTTCCGGAACCAATCTAGGGCTCCGGCGGAGCTGTTCTGCCGGGGAAACTTCCCTCCGGGAGGAGGAAATTATCGCCATCATCATCACCAACGATCCTCTCATCGGGAGGGGGTCAATCTCCATCAACATCTTCACCAGCACCATCTCCTCTCAAACCCTAGTTCATCTCTTGTATCCAATTCTTGTCTCCAAGTCTGGGATTGGTACCTGTGGGTTGCTAGTAGTGTTAATTACTCCTTGTAGTTGATGCTAGTTGGTTTATTTGGTGGAAGATCATATGTTTATATCCTATATGCATATTAATACTCCTCTAATTACGAACAGGAATATGCTTTGTGAGTAGTTATGTTTGTTCCTGAAGACATGGGAGAAGTCTTGCTATTAGTAGTCATGTGAATTTAGTATTCGTTCGATATTTTGATGAGATGTATGTTGTTTCTCCTCTAGTGGAGTTATCTGAACGTCGACTACATGACACTTCACTATTATTTGGGCCTAGAGGAAGGCATTGGGAAGTAATAAGTAGATGATGGGTTGCTAGAGTGACAGAAGCTTGAACCCTAGTTTATGTGTTGCTTCATAAGTGGCTGATTTGGATCCAATGTTTCATGCTATGGTTAGGTTTACCTTAATACTTTTTTTGTAGTTGCGGATGCTTGCAATAGAGGTTAATCATAAGTGGGATGCTTGTCCAGGTAAGGACAGCACCCAAGCACCGGTCCACCCACATATCAGATTATGAAAGTACCAAACGCGAATCATAAGATCGTGATGAAACCTAGCTTGACAATAATTCCCATGTGTCCTCGGGAGCGCTTTTCTCTATATAAGAATTTGTCCAGGCTTGTCCTTTGCTACAAAAATGATTGGGCCACCTTGCTGCACTTTATTTACTTTTGTTACTTGTTGCTCGTTACAAATTATCTTATCACAAAACTATCTGTTACCTATAATTTTAGTGCTTGCAGAGAATACCTTGCTGAAAACCTCTTATCATTTCCTTATGCTCCTCGTTGGGTTCGACACTCTTACTTATCGAAAGGACTACGATATATCCCCTATACTTGTGGGTCATCACACTCCAACGGAGACGTACTTCCTCTCAAAGGGAAGGAACTTCGGTAACACATCCTCGTCTCCACCGGCTCCACTCTTGGTTATCTCTTACCTTTACTTGTGCAAGCTTTTGTTGTGTTGTATCCCGTGCTTGCTTGTGTGCTTGGTTTTGTTGCATCATATAGGTTGCTCACCTAGTTGCACATCGAGACAACCTATTTTGATGCTAAGTTTAATCTGGTAAAGAAAAGCTAAAAATTGTTTGTTGCCTATTCACCCCCCTTTAGTCAACCATATCGATCCTTTCACCACTCTTCAACACATTTTCACAAGTCCATTGTGTTGCGAAAGGTTGCATGGAAAACAAAAAAAATTCTACGCACATGCAATGATCTATCCATGGAGATGCATAGCAACGCGGGGAAGAGTGTGTCTACGTACCCTCGTAGACCGAAAGCAAAAGCGTTTGACAACGCGGTTGATGTAGTCAAACTTCTTCTAGCTCCGACCGATCAAGCACCGAACGTACGGCACCTACGAGCTCTACACACGTTCAGCTCAGTGACTTCCCTCGCCTTCTTGATCCAGCAAGGTGTCGAGGTAGTAGATGAGTTTCGTCAGCACGACGGCGTGGTGATGGTGATGGTGAAGTAATCCTCGCAGGGCTTCGCCTAAGCACCGCGAAAGTATGACTGGTGGTGTAAACTATGGAGGGGCCGCCGCACATGGCTAACAATTGATGTTGTGTGTTCTAGGCGCCCCCCTCCCCACATATATATAGGTGGGAGGGGAGGGGAGGCAGCCAAGGGGCGCCCCAAGTAGGATCTGAATCCTACTTGGGGTTTCCCCAAGTGGCGCCCCCTTTCCTTTTTTCACCAGAGAAGAAAGGGAAGGGGGGCGAACCCCCTTTTTCCTTCTCCAATTCGGCCACATGCCATAGGGGGGCGTGCCACCCTTGTGGGCTGGTGTGCTCCCCTCTCATGGCCCATATGGCCCATATATTCCCCCCGCGGTTCCGGTAACCCCTCCGGAACTCTAATAAATACCTGATACACTCTCGAGCACTTTCGGTGTCCGAATACTATCGTCCTATATATCAATCTTTACCTCTCGACCATTTTGAGACTCCTCGTCATGTCCGTGATCTCATCCAGGACTTAAAACAACATTCGGTCACCAAATCACATAACTCATGTAATATAATATCATCATCAAACGTTAAGTGTGCGGACCCTATGGGTTCGAGAACTATGTAGACATGACCGAGACACCTCTCCGGTCAATAATCAATAGCGGAACCTGGATGCTCATATTGGCTCCTACATATTCTACAAAGATGTTATCGGTCGAACAGTTATGACAACATACGGTATTCCTTTTGTCTATTAGTATGTTACTTGCCCGAGATTCGATCGTCGATATCTGCATACCTAGTTAAATCTCATTACCGGCAAGTCTCTTTACTCGTTCCGTAATAGATCACGTCGTTACCAACTCCTTAGTCATTTTGCTTGCAATCTTATGATGTGTATTACCGAGAGGGCCCAGAGATACCTCTCCGATACTCGGAGTGACAAATCCTAATCTCTGTAGCGACCCGACCCGAATGGATCGAAGTCTCTGTTCTTAAGTGTCATCCCTGGATCGGTATTGCTGACACACATAGTACTCGAGGATTTATAACATAGTTCAATCACACACTTATTACATCGAGAGTCTCAAAAAGAGTACTTATTACAATAATATGGTTGAAGCCCATCTAAGCAAAATAACAGCGGAAGCTTCGAAGGTAAATGAGTCCATCCAACTCCACGGCAAAACTTAGTGCATGGCAACGACCTATCGCACCTTACTCTTCGTCTAAAAATTCTGCAACATGAGACTTTGCAGCCGTGTAGGTCAGAACATGGAATATGCTGGCACGATAACACTAAAAAGCAATGAGGAAATAATAGCTATCACTACATGCATATTTGGTTGGTGGAGGCTCTAAGTTTAACATCTACATAAAGTTAATTTTTCCCTACAACAAAGGAATATATTTTATTTAACTACCAGGTTTATGCCATTATTGAGAAGGTTTCCCCAAGTCAATCCCGAATTACCATGTAATAATATTAATAACCCAACAAATTCATTAAGTAAAGTGATGAGATTAATCAATAATTCAAATACCAGATACTCAAAATGTCCATAACCGGGGACACGGCTAACCATGATTAGTTTATACACTCTATCGAGGTTTGCGCACTTTTCCCCACAAGACTCGACCACCTCCATGATCGGAAGATTGAGACATAGTCTTTCTGAAGCATTAACTCTTTACTCTAGGTAGACAGTTACACCTACGTTCCCCTACATCTGCTAGCCTACCACTGAAATAGGTCACACAACTTACTCAACTATGCCAGAGCCCATAATGGCTTGTGGCTTCATACGGAAGTTTCTAGCATGAATAATCTTATGATCCCTTTGAGCCTGGGTGGCAATCCATAGGATGATCACACGGGTACTCCAGGATATCCTAGGACAAAACTAGATTCTCCAGGTTCCCGCAACCAATCCACCCAGATGTGTATTAAAGTAGCCACCTTAAGTTTCCCTTAGTTAACATTACTCTCGCAACTTTGATGATTCTCACATACCAATCCCCGTCGACGAGCATGGCTAAGCAATATGAGCATAACGTATATTCCCGAGGTGAATCAATGGCAATATGTTCCTACCTCATGAACTAGATAGCAATAACCACATGTTCTCAATCCTGGGTAATAAAGGGGTATGATCAAAGTTTAACTTGCCTTGCTGACGATCAGTAAACCCTAGAGATTCGTAGTAGCAAGCTTCGCACTCCGGAAGATCTATCATAGGCAAACAATAGCATACATAAGCACTCAAGCATAAGATGCAAAGGTAAAACCAAATAAAAAGATCTTAACAGAAAGTTCAAGTGAAGAGCTTTGATTTGCAAAAAGAATCAATCAAATCGGAGATACGAAACTCAACTTACGATCAAAAGAAGCTCAAATTCAAATCTGTTTGAAACCAAATTTTAAACTTTCAAAAACATGTTTAAGTTGATTATCTGAATAGAGGGGAACATAACAAAGAATTTGGCATTGGTTTCGTTGGATTTGGATAAACGAGCAAAAAGTTGTGAGGGTTTAAAGATCAGGGGCTGATCTGCGAAGAAAATAATCATGGATGGGTCCTTGGCCGAAAATAAACATAAAAAGAAAAATCTATAGGACGAACGTCCGCTACGAAAATTTAACGAACAAAAACGTTCGCTGAAACTAATTAAACAGAAAATGCTCTCTACTTAACTAACTAAATAAAAAACTAGGTTTTAAACGAAACCGAAAACCTAAAAAGAAAATCGGCGAACCGGGGCGGTTTAATACTGCTACATCTTGAGCACTTGCATTGGTTTTCCCTTGAAGAGGAAAGGGTGGTGCAGCAAAGTAGCGTAAGTATTTCCCTCAGTTTTTGAGAACCAAGGTATCAATCCAGTAGGAGGCTACACGCGAGTCCCTCGCACCTACACAAAACAAATAAATCCTCGCAATCAACGCGATAAGGGGTTGTCAATCCCTACATGGTCACTTACGAGAGTGAGATCTGATAGATATGATAATATGATATTTTTGGTATTTTTATGATAAAGATGCAAAGTAAAATAAAAGCAAAGTAAAAAGCAACGGAAATAACTAAGTGCTGGAAGATTAATATGATGGAAGATAAACCCGGGGGCCATAGGTTCCACTAGTGGCTTCTCACAAGAGCATAAGTATTTTACGGTGGGTCAACAAATTACTGTTGAGCAATTGACAGAATTGAGCATAGTTATGAGAATATCTAGGTATGATCATGTATATAGGCATCACGCCCGAGATAAGTAGACCGACTCCTGCCTGTGTCTACTACTATTACTCCACACATCGACCGCTATCCAGCATGCATCTAGAGTATTAAGTTCAAGAGAACATAGTAATGCTTTAAGCAAGATGACATGATGTAGAGGGATAAACTCATGCAATATGATGAAAACCCCATCTTGTTATCCTCGATGGCAACAATACAATACGTGCCTTGCTGCCCCTACTGTCACTGGGAAAGGACACCGCAAGATTGAACCCAAAGCTAAGCACTTCTCCCATTGCAAGAAAGATCAATCTAGTAGGCCAAACCAAACTGATAATTCGAAGAGACTTGCAAAGATAACCAATCATACATAAAAGAATTCAGAGAAGATTCAAATATTGTTCATAGATAAACTTGATCACAAACCCACAATTCATCGGTCTCAACAAACACACCGCAAAAGAAGATTACATCGAATAGATCTCCACAAGAGAGGGGGAGAACTTTGTATTGAGATCCAAAAAGAGAGAAGAAGCCATCTAGCTAATAACTATGGACCCGAAGGTCTGAGGTAAACAACTCACACATCATCGGAGAGGCTATGGTGTTGATGTAGAAGCCCTCCGTGATCAATGCCCCTTCCGTCGGAGCTCCGGAATAGGCCCGAAGATGGGATCTCGTGGATACAGAAAGTTATGGCGGTGGAATTAGGGTTTTGGCTCCGTATCTGATTGTTTCGGGGTACGTAGGTATATATAGGAGGAAGGAGTATGTCGGTGGAGCAACAGGGGCCCCATGAGGGTGGAGGGCGCGCCTGGGGGGTAGGCGCGCCCCCTACCTCATGGCTTCCCTGTTGGTTGCTTGACGTAGGGTCCAAGTCTCATGGATCTCGTTCGTTCCAAAAATCACGTTCCCGAAGGTTTCATTCCGTTTGGACTTCGTTTGATATTCCTTTTCTTCGAAACCCTAAAATAGGCAAAAAAACAGCAATTCTGGGCTGGGCCTCCGGTTAATAGGTTAGTCCCAAAAATAATATAAAAGTGAATAATAAATCTCAATAATGTCCAAAACAGAAGATAATATAGCATGGAGCAATCAAAAATTATAGATACGTTGGAGACGTAGCAAGCATCCCCAAGCTTAATTCATGCTCGTCCTTGAGTAGGTAAATGATAAAAACAGATTTTTTGATGTGGAATGCTACTAGGCATAATTTCAATGTAATTCTTCTTAATTGTGGTATGAATATTCAGATCTGAAAGATTCAAGACAAAAGTTTAATATTGACATAAAAAATAATAATACTTCAAGCATACTAACTAAGCAATTATGTCTCTTCAAAATAACATGGCCAAAGAAAGTTATCCCTACAAAATCATATAGTCTGGCTATGCTCTATCTTCACCACACAAAGTATTTAAATCATGCACAACCCCGATGACAAGCCAAGCAATTGTTTCATACTTTTGACATTCTCAAACTTTTTCAATCTTCACGCAATACATGAGCGTGAGCCGTGGACATAGCACTTTAGGTGGAATAGAATGGTGGTTGTGGAGGAGACAAAAAGGGAGAATATAGTCTCACATCAACTAGGCGTATCAACGGGCTATGGAGATGCCCATCAATAGATATCAATGTGAGTGAGTAGGGATTGCCATGGAACGGATGCACTAGAGCTATAAGTATATGAAAGCTCAACAAAAGAAACTATGTGGGTGTGCATCCAACTCGCTTGCTCACGAAGACCTAGGGCATTTTGAGGAAGCCCATCATTGGAATATGCAAGCCAAGTTCTATAATGAAAAATTCCCACTAGTATATGAAAGTGAAATCATAGGAGACTCTCTATCATGAAGATCATGGTGCTACTTTGAAGCACAGGTGTGGTAAAAGAGTAGCATTGTCCCTTCTCTATTTTTCTCTCATTTTTGTTATTTGGGCCTTTTCTCTTTTTTATGGCCTTTTTTTAGTCCGGAGTCTCATCCCGACTTGTGGGGGAATGATAGTCTCCATCATCCTTTCCTCACTTGGGACAATGCTCTAAAAATGATGATCATCACACTTTTATTTACTTACAACTCAATACTTAGAACAAAATATGACTCTATGTGAATGCCTCCGGCGGTGTACAGGGATATGCAATGAATCAAGAGTGACATGTATGAAAGAATTATGAATGGTGGCTTTGCCACAAATACAATGTCAACTGCATGATCATGCAAAGCAATATGACAATGATGGAGCTTTGTCATAGTAAACGGAATGGTGGAAAGTTGCATGGCAATATATCTCAGAATGGTTATGGAAATGCCATGATAGGTAGGTATGGTGGCTGTTTTGAGGAATGTATATGGTGGGTGTATGATACCGGCGAAAGGTGCTCGGTATTGGAGAGGCTAGCAATGGTGGAAGGAAGAGAGTGCGTATGATCCATGGACTCAACATTAGTCCTAAAGAACTCATATACTTATTGCAAAAATCTACAAGTTATCAAACCAAATTATTACGGGCATGCTCCTATGGGGATAGATTGGTAGGAAAAGACCATCGCTCGTCCCCGACCGCCACTCATAAGGAAGACAATCAATAAATAAATCATCCTCCGACTTCATCACATAACGGTTCACCATACGTGCATGCTACGGGAATCACAAACTTTAACACAAGTATTTCTCAAATTCACAACTACTCAACTAGCATGACTCTAATATCACCATCTCCATATCTCAAAACAATTATCAAGTATCAAACTTCTCATAGTATTCAACACACTCATAAGAGAATTTTATTATTAATCTTGTATACCTAGCATATTAGGATTATTTAAGCAAATTACCATGCTATTTAAGACTCTCAAAATAATATAAGTGAAGCATGAGAGATCAATGGTTTCTATAAAACAAATCCACCACTGTGCTCTAAAAGATATAAGTGAAGTACTAGAGCAAAACTATATAACTCAAAAGATATAAGTGAAGCACATAGAGTATTCTAATAATTTCCGAATCATGTGTCTCTCTCTCAAAAGGTGTGCACAGCAAAGATGATTGTGGTAAACTTAAAAGAAAAGACTCAAATCATATAAGACGCTCCAAGCAAAACACATATCATGTGGTGAATAAAAATATAGCACCAAGTAAAGTTACCGATGGAAGTAGACGAAAGAGGGGATGCCTTCCGGGGCATCCCCGAGCTTTGGCTTTTAGGTGTCCTTAGATTATCTTGGGGGTGCCATTGGAATCCCCAAGCTTAGGCTCTTTCCACTCCTTGTTCCACAATCCATCAAATCCTTACCCAAAACTTCAAAACTTCACAACACAAATCTTAAAGTAGAAAATCTCGTGAGCTCCGTTAGCGAAAGAAAACAAACGACCACTTCAAGGTACTGTAATGAACTCATTATTTGTTTATATTGGTGCTAAACCTACTGTATTCCAACTTCTCTATGGTTTATAAACTATTTTACTAGCCATAGATTCATCAAAATAAGCAAACAACACACGAAAAACAGAATCTGTCAAAAACATAACAGTGTGTAGTAATCTGTAGCTAACGCAAAATATGGAACCCCAAAAATTCTAAAATAAATTTATGGATGTGAGGAATTTATCTATTAATCATCTGCAAAACAATTAGCTAAATATCACTTTCCAAATAAAAATGGCAGCAGTTCTCGTGAGCGCTAAAGTTTCTGTTTTTTACAGCAAGATTAACAAGACTTTCCCCAAGTCTTCCCAATGGTTCTACTTGGCACAAACACTAATTAAACACAAAAAACACAACAAAAACATAGGCTAGATAAATTATTTATTAAATAACAGAAAATAAAAATATTGGGTTGTCTCCCAACAAGCGCTTTTCTTTAAAGCCTTTTAGCTAGGCATTGATAATTTTAATGATGCTCATATGAAAGACAAGAATTGAAGCACAAAGAGAGCATCATAAAACATGTGACCAACACATCTAAGTCTAACATACTTCCTATGCATAGGCATCTTATAGGCAAACAAATTACCAAGGCAAGCAAAAACTAGCATATGCAAGGAAGCGGAAAGAAACAATAGCAATCTCAACATAACGAGAGGTAATTTCGTAACATGAAAATTTCTACAACCATATTTTCCTCTCTCATGATAATTGCATGTGGGATCATAAGAAAATTCAACAAAATAGCTATCACATAAAATATTTTCAACATGATCCACATGCATGCAAATTTACACTCTTCCAAAATAGTGGGATTAACATTAATTAAAGTCATGATCTCTCCAAACCCACTTTTATCAAAAATTTCATTAGATTGAACATTATCCAAATATGTGGGATCTAAAGTTGACACTCTTCCAAACCCACTTTCAGGCAAACACTATTATCAATCTCATAATCATCATGTGGAGTAAATAAATTTTGAAGATCAAAAGAAGAATCACCCCAATCATGATCATTGCAACAAGTAGCGGACATAGCAAAACTAGCATCCCCAAGCTTAGGGTTTTGCATATTATAAGCATAATTGACATTAATAGAATTTATGCTATCATCATTGCAATCATGCTTTCTATTCAAAGATCTATCGTGAATCGCTTCATAAAGTAATTCATCACACTTTTCAGATTCATGAATTTCAAGCAAAACCTTATAAAGATAATCTAGTGCACAAAACTCACTAGCAATTGGTTCATCATAATTGGATTTCTTAAAAAGATTAGCAAGCGGATGAGGATCCATAGATCTTAGGTTATCTGTTTAGTAATAAATAAACAACTATTCCAATCAAACAAGCAAACGAACCAAGTAAGCCATTAAAGCAAACGGAAAAAGGGCGAATGGAAAAGAGGGCGAATAAAATGGCAAGGGTGAAGTGGGGGAGAGGAAAATGAGAGGCAAATGGCAAATAATGTAATGCGGGAGATAAGGGTTTGTGATAGGTACTTGGTATGTCTTGAATTTTGCGTAGACCTCCCCGGCAACGGCATCAGAAATCCTTCTTGCTACCTCTTAAGCACTTGCGTTGGTTTTCCCTTGAAGAGGAAAGGGTGGTGCAGCAAAGTAGCGTAAGTATTTCCCTCACTTTTTAAGAATCAAGGTATCAATCCAGTAGGAGGCTATGCGCGAGTCCCTCACACCTACACAAAACAAATAAATCCTCACAACCAACGCGATAAGGGGTTGTCAATCCCTACACGGTCACTTACGAGAGTGAGATCTGATAGATATGATAAGATAATATTTTTGGTATTTTTATGATAAAGATGCAAAGTAAAATAAAAGCAAAGTAAAAAAGCAACGGAAATAACTAAGTGTTGGAAGATTAATATGATGGAAGATAGACCCGGGGGCCATATGTTTCACTAGTGGCTTCTCTCAAGAGCATAAGTATTTTACGGTGGGTGAACAAATTACTGTTGAGCAGTTGACAGAATTGAGCATAGTTATGAGAATATCTAGGTATGATCATGTATATAGGCATAACGTCCGAGATAAGTAAACCGACTCCTGCCTGCATCTACTACAATTACTCCACACATCGACCGCTATCCAGCATGCATCTAGAGTATTAAGTTCAAGAGAACAGAGTAACGCTTTAAGCAAGATGACATGATTTAGAGGGATAAACTCATGCAATATGATGAAAACCACATCTTGTTATCCTCGATGGCAACAATACAATATGTACCTTGCTGCCCCTACTATCAGTGGGAAAGGACACCGCAAGATTGAACCCAAAGCTAAGCGCTTCTCCCATTGCAAGAAAGATCAATCTAGTAGGCCAAACCAAACTGATAATTCGAAGAGACTTGCAAAGATAACCAATCATACATAAAAGAATTCAGAGAAGATTCAAATATTGTTCATAGATAAACTTGATCATAAACCCACAATTCATCGGTCTCAACAAACACACCGCAAAAGAAGATTACATCGAATAGATCTCCACAAGAGAGGGGGAGAACTTTGTATTAAGATCCAAAAAGAGAGAAGAAGCCATCTAGCTAATAACTATGGACCCGAAGGTTTGAGGTAAACTACTCACACATCATCGAAGAGGCTATGGTGTTGATGTAGAAGCCCTCCGTGATCGATGCCCCTTCCGGCGGAGCTCCGGAACAAGCCCCAAGACGGGATCTCGTGGATACAGAAAGTTACGGCGGTGGAATTAGGGTTTTGGCTCCGTATCTAATCGTTTGGGGGTATGTAGGTATATATAGGATGAAGGAGTACGTCGGTGGAGCAACAGGGGGCCCACGAGGTTGGACGGTGCGCCTGGGGGATAGGCGCGCCCCCCTACCTCGTGGCTTCCCTGTTGGTTGCTGGACGTAGGGTCCAAGTCTCCTGGATCCTGTTCATTCCAAAAATCACGTTCCTGAAGGTTTCATTCCGTTTGGACTCCATTTGATATTCCTTTTCTTCGAAACCCTAAAATAGGCAAAAAACAACAATTCTGGGCTGGGCCTCCGGTTAATAGGTTAGTCCCAAAAATAATATAAAAGTGACTTATAAAGCCCAATAATGTCAAAAACAGAAGATAATATAGCATGGAGCAATCAAAAAGTATAGATACGTTGGAGACGTATGAAATACCGGACCGAAAAAAACCAGCAGGTCAGCGGCGGATCGCGCGGTTCCGGCAGCAGCGGGCTTCGGCGGCATTAGCGAGGCGGCGAGGTGGCACAGGGCGGTGGTGGCGCGGGGCGGTGCGGCCGGTGGCAGCGTCACTGCTGCTGCTGCTACTGCGAGGGGGCGGCGACAGACGAGCGGAGGAGGGGCGGCGGGCGCGGCATATAAAGGCCCACGGGGGCAGACGTCTTGGGGGAGGGGGCGCCGGCGGCGGGGCGTGTTTGAACTCCAGGAGGAGTCTGGCTCGGGCACAGGACGAAGGCGGTGGCGGCTTTGGGCCGGCTAGGCTTCGGCCAGTTCGGTCCGAGAGTTTTTTTATAAAAAAACATTTTCCAAAAATACAAAAAATAGGAAAAACCTAATAAAAATAATTTTAAAAAGTTCCAAAAAAATTCATATAATTCCCTCCTAATATTAGGACTAATGTGAACATTGTTCAGACCTAAATGCCTAAAATAAAATAAACATTTTTAGTACTAATAAAAATAAATAAACTTGCAAATAAAATCCAAATAAAATATATTTTTATTCAAAATTAAATTTCCAATATTTCCTTGTTGTTTTGAAGAAGTCATATTATCTTCTCTCATTATTTTATTTATTTTGAAATAAATAAACATTTACGTTGTGAGGTTTGATAGCACATAAGGCATTCCTCCAGTATTGGGGAGTTGCATAATCTCATAGTCGAAGGAATATGTATTTGATATGAAGAAAGCAATAGCAATAAAACTGAACGATCATTATGCTAAGATAATGGATGGGTCTTGTCCATCACATCATTCTCCTAATGATGTGATCCCATTATCAAATGACAAGTCATGTCCATGGTTCGGAAACCTTAAGCATCTTTGGTCAACGAGCTAGTCAAGTAGAGGCTCACCAGGGACATAGTGTTTGTCTATGTATTCACAAATGTATTTAGGTTACCGATCAATAAAATTCTAGCATGAATAATAAACATTTATCATGAATAAGGAAATATAAAATAACAACTTTATTATTACCTTTAGGGCATATTTCCTTCAGTCTCTCACTTGCACTAGAGTCAATAATCTAGATTTCATTGTAATGACTCTAACACCCATGGATTCTTGATGTTGATCATGTTTTTCTCGTGCAAGAGGCTTAGTTAATGGGTCTGCTATATTTAGATCCATATGTATTTAGCAAATCTCTATGTCTCCCTCCTTGACTTGATCACGGATGGAGTGGAAGTGCCTCTTGATGCGTTTGGTTCTTTTGTGAAATCTGGATTCCTTCGCTAAGGTAATTGCTCCAATATTGTCACAAAATATTTTCGTTGGTTCCGATGCACTAGGTATTACACCTAGATCGGATATGAACTCCTTCATCCAGACTCCTTCATTTGCTGCTTCTGAAGCAGTTATGTACTCCGCTTCACATGTAGATCCCGCCACGACGCTCTGCTTGGAACTGCACCAACTGACAACTCCACCATTCAAAATAAATACGTATCTGGTTTGTGACTTAGAGTAATCAGGATCGGTGTCAAAGCTAGCATCGAGGTAACCATTTACGACGAGCTCTTTTCCACCTCCATAAATGAGAAACATATCCTTGGTCCTTTTCAGGTACTTCAGGATGTTCTTGACCATTGTCCAGTGATCCACTCCTGGTACCCCCCCTGCCAGAGTTATGGTAAGGCACACATCAGGTCTAGTACACATCATAGCATACATGATAGAACCTATGGCTGAGGCATAGGGAATGACTTTCATTTTCTCTCTATCTTCTGCAGTGGTCGGGCATTGAGTCTGACTTAGTTTCACACCTTGTAACACAAGCAAGAACCCTTTCTTTGACTAATCCATTTTGAACTTCTTCAAGACTTTTTCAAGGTATGTGCTTTGTGAAAGTCCTATTAAGCATCTTGATCTATCTCTATAGATCTTGATGCCCAATATATAAGTAGCTTCACCAAGGTCTTTCATTGAAAAACTCTTATTCAAGTATTGATGACCCACAAGTATAGGGGACCTATCGTAGTCCTTTCAATAAGTAAGAGTGTCGAACCCAACGAGGAGCAGAAGGAAATGATAAGCAGTTTTCAGTAAGGTATTCTCTGCAAGCACTGAAATTACCGGTAACAAATAGTTTTGTGATAAGGTAATTTGTAACGGGTAACAAGTAATAAAATTAAATAAGGTGCAGCAAGATGGCCCAATCCTTTTTGTAGCAAAGGACAAGCCTGGACAAAGTCTTATATAAAGGAAAACGCTCCCGAGGACACATGGGAATTATCGTCAAGCTAGTTTTCATCACGCTCATATGATTCGTGTTCGGTACTTTGATAATTTGATATGTGGGTGGAGCGGTGCTTGGGTACTTCCCTTAATTGGACAAGCATCCCACTTATGATTAACCCCTCTTGCAAGCATCCGCAACTACAAAAGAAGTATTAAGGTAAACCTAACCATAGCATGAAACATATGGATCCAAATGCCCCTTACTAAGCAACGCATAAACTATGGTTTAAGATTCTGTCACTCTAGCAACCCATCATCTACTTATTACTTCCCAACGCCTTCCCCTAGGCCCAAACAATGGTGAAGTGTCATGTAGTCGACGTTCACATGACACCACTAGAGGAAAGACAACATACATCTCATCAAAATATCGAACAAATACCAAATTCACATGACTACTTATAGCAAGACTTCTCCCATGTCCTCGGTAACAAATGTAACTACTCACAAATCATATTCATGGTCATAATCAGAGGGGTATTAATATGCATAAAGGATCTGAACATATGATCTTCCACCAAATAAACCAACTAGCATCAACTACAAGGAGTAATCAACACTACTAGCAACCCACAGGTACCAATCTAAGGTTTTGAGACAAAGATTGGATATAAGAGATGAACTAGGGTTTGGAAGGAGATGGTGCTGGTGAAGATGTTGATCGAGATTGACCCCCTCCTGATGAGAGGATCAATGGTGATGATGATGGTGACGATTTCCCCCTCCCGGAGGGATGTTTCCCCGGCAAAACAGTTCCGTCGGAGCCCTAGATTGGTTCCGCCAAGGTTCCGCCTCGTGGCGGCGGAGCTTCGTCTCGAAAGCTTCCTTATGATTTTTTCCAGGGCGAAAGACTTCATACAGCCAAAGATGGGCACCGGAGGCCTGCCAGGGGGCCCACGAGACAGGGGGGCGCGCCCAAGGGGGTAGGGCGCGCCCCCACCCTCGTGGATGGTGGGTGGCCCCCCTCTGGTGCTTTCTTCGCCCAATATTTTTTATATATTACAAAACTGACTTCCATGGAGTTTCAGGAATTTTGGAGTTGTGCAGAATAGGTCTCTAATATTTGCTCCTTTTCCAGCCCAGAATTCCAGCTGCCGGCATTCTCCCTCTTTGTGAAAACCTTGTAAAATAAGAGAGAATAGGCATAAGTATTGTGACATAATGTGTAATAACAGCCCATAATGCAATAAATATCGATATAAAAGCATGATGCAGAATGGACGTATCAACTCCCCCAAGCTTAGACCTCGCTTGTCCTCAAGCGGAAGCCGATAACGAAAAATATGTCCACATGTTTAGAGATAGAGGTGTCGATAAAATAAAATACGGACATGAGGGCATCATGATCATTCTTATAACAGCAACATATATCTATATATTGTCATATGATTTATTATGCTAAATTAACAATCTTATTCACAATGTAAAGTATGTATCAAAAACTTCATTGAAAACTAACAAACTATAATCTCAGTCATTGAAGCAATTGCAATTTATCATAACATTGGAAAGAGTCAATATAAGAGCTTCTCAGCAAGTCCACATACTCAACTATCATTTAGTCTTTCACAATTGCTAACACTCACGCAATACTTGTGAGTATGAAGCTTTAATCGGACATAGAGAAAGATAGGGGCTTATAGTTTTGCCTCCCAACCTTTTACCTCAAGGGTAATGTCAACAATAATAGTTTATGAAAACCCACATCCAATTAGCTATATATATCAGGATCTTTCCAACACACAGTGCTTGCCAAAGGATAAAATGTAAAAAGGAAAGGTGAAGATCACCATGACTCTTGTATAAGGTATAGGACAAAAATAAAAGATAGGCCCTTCGTAGAGGGAAGCAGAGGTTGTCATGTGTTTTTATGGTTGGATGCACGAAATCTTAATGCAAAAGAATGTCACTTTATATTTACACTTGTTATATGGACCTTTATTATGTAGTCTGTCGCTTTTATTTCTTCCACATCACAAGACCGTATAAAGTTTATTTTCTCCACACTAATAGATCATACATATTTAGAGAGCAATTTTTATTGCTTGCAACAATGACAACTTACTTGAAGGATCTTACTCAATCCATAGGTAGATATGGTGGACTCTCATGGAAAAACTAGGTTTAAGGATATTTGGAAGCACAATTAGTATCCCTACTTGGTGCAAAGAGTTTGGCTAGCATGAGGGGGAAAGGCAAGCTCAACATGTTGGATGATTCATGACAATATAATATATTTCGGATATAAGAAAACATAACCCATTACGTTGTCTTCCTTGTCCAACATCAACTTTTTAGCATGTCATATTTTAATGAGTGCTCACAATCATAAAAGATGTCCAAGATAGTATATTTATATGTGAAAACCTCTCTTACTTTATTACTTCTTATTAATTGCAACGGTGACCAAAACTATGTTTGTCAACTCTCAACAATTTTTATTCATCATATCTTTATATGTGAAATCATTACTCTCCATAAGATCAATATGATCTCTTTATTTCTTTTTATTCTTACTTTTATTCCCTCAAGATCATAGCAAGATAACCAAGCCCTTGACTCAAAACTAATCTTTATTATATATAGTTCACGGACTCGATTACATAGAAGGATCATAAGGCAAAACTCCAAACTAGATCATACTAAAACTTTATTCTACTAGATCAAGATATTACCAAAAGGATCGAACTAAGAAAAACGATAAAGATAAAAGTGTGATGGTGATACGATACTGGGGCACTCCCCCAAGCTTGGCAGTTGCCAAAGGGAGTGCCCATACCCATGTATTTATGTCTCTTTCTTCGGAGGTGAAGGAGATGGTGATGATGATGATGACAAATGTGCCTTCATATTTTTCATATTTTAATTGAGAAGAGCGATCTCCTCCTTTAAATCATCGACCTCCGATTCCAGTTTCAAGATCTTGTCACATAAATCTCCTTTGCTTTTCTGCCGAAAACAAGAAGGAATAGATCGGTTGTTAGATAGTTTAGCCTTCTTAGGAGACTAGACTTCTTGAACTTCACGTGCTTATCCCCATGTTGAGGTAGAGGAACATACTCCTCATCCAAACTTGAATAACTGATCCTCCTCAAATGAGCATCCTCCTCATCATCCGTAGTTCGACCACAAGGAGATAGGTCCCCATAGGTCTTTGGGTCAGCAATGAGATGTGAGACATAGCTCTCTCTGTCGAACTCTTGAGATGACATCTTGCTCTAAATCTGCTACAGAAATAGCTCGAAACAAAAACAGAGGATATTTGTGTGGTACGGTGATCAAAACCTTAGGGAGATTATATAATGATTTTTTACCGACCAAAAGAAGTATCGTGCAAGAAAATGGAGTCCGGAGGGCACACGAGGCAGGGGGAGTGCCCTCCACCCTTGTGGACGCCTCGTGTCCTTTTCGGACTGCTTATTATTTTCCTATTTTCTTAAATATTCCAAAACGGAGAAAAAATGCTATTAGAACTGTTTTGGAGTCGGTTTACTTACCGTACCACATACCTCTTCCTTTTCAAAAGCTGAAACGTTCTAGAAGGTGTCCCTTATATACTCCTCCGGGGTTACAGTTTCAATAACATTAGTTTCAACATTTATAGGATTACCTGAGATATAATGTTTGATTCTTTGACCATTCACCACCCTCAGATTTTTGCCTTCAAAGTTGTTGATTTTTATGGCACCGGAACGATAGGCATCCTCGATAACGTAAGGACCTTCCCATTTAGAGAGGAGTTTTCCTGCAAAAAATCTTAAACGAGAGTTGTATAACAATACATAATCACCTACATTAAACTCACATTTTTGTATCCTTTTGTCATGCCATCTTTTAACTTTTTCTTTAAACAGTTTGGCATTCTCATAGGCCTGGGTTCTCCACTCATCAAGTGAGCTAATGTCAAATAGTCTCTTCTCACCGACAAGTTTGAAGTCATAGTTGAGCTCTTTAATGGCCCAATATGCCTTATGTTCTAGTTCGAGAGGTAAGTGACATGATTTTCCATAAACCATTTTATATGGAGACATACCCATAGGATTTTTATATGCAGTTCTATAGGCCCATAATGCATCATCAAGTTTCTTTGACCAATTCTTTCTAGATCTATTAACAGTCTTTTACCAAATTAATTTAAGCTCAGTATTACTCATTTCTACTTGACCACTAGACTGTGGATGATATGGAGATGCAATTCTATGATTAACATCATACTTAGCAAGCATCTTACGAAAAGCACCATGAATAAAATGTGAACCACCATCGGTCATTAAATATCTAGGGACTCCAAACCTCGGAAAAATAACTTCTTTAGGCATCTTAATAGAGGTGTTATGATCGGCACTACTAGTTGGAATAGCTTCTACCCACTTAGTAACGTAATCAACAACAACTAAAATATGTGTATACCAATTAGAGGAAGGAAACGGTCCCATATAATCAAAGCCCCAAACATCAAATGGTTCAATAACAAGTGAATAATTCATAGGCATTTCTTGACGTCTACTAATGTTACCAATGCTTTGACATTCATCACAAGACAAGACAAACTTACAGGCATCCTTGAAGAGAGTAGGCCAATAAAAACCGAATTGCAATACCTTATGTGCAGTTCTATCTCCAGCATGGTGTCCTCTGTAAGCCTCGGAGTAACACTTGCATAAGATTTGTTCCTGTTCATGCTCAGGCTCAGGTACACAACGTCTAATAACACCATCTACTCCTTCTTTATAAAGGTGTGGGTCATCCCATAAGTAATGTCTTAAATCATAGAAAAACTTTTTCTTTTGTTGGTATGTGAAACTAGGTGGTATAAATTTAGTAACAATGTAATAGGCATAATCAGCATACCATGGAGCAGTACGAGAAGCATTTATGACATCTAATTGTTCATCAGGAAAGCTATCATCTATAGGTAGTGGGTCATCAAGAACATTCTCTAACCTAGACAAGTTGTCTGCAACAGGGTTCTCAACTCCTTTTCTATCAATAATATGCAAATAAAATTCTTGTAGTAGGAGAACCCATCTAATAAGTCTAGGTTTAGCATCTTTCTTTTCCATAAGGTATTTAATAGCAACATGATCAGTGTGAACATTTACTTTAGAATCAACAATATAAGGTCTAAACTTATCACAAGCAAAATACAACTGCTAAAAATTCTTTTTCAGTAGTAGCATAATTTCTCTGGGCACTGTCTAGAGTTTTACTAGCATATTGGATAACATTTAATTTCTTATCAATTCTTTCTCCTAGAACAGCACCTACAGCATAATCCTAGCATCACACATAATTTCAAAGGGTAAATTCCAATCTGGTGGCTGAACAATGGGTGCAGAAATCAAGGCTTTCTTAAGTATTTCAAATGCTTCTACACAATCATCATCAAAGACAAACGGAACATATTTTTGTAAGAGATTAGTGAGAGGCCTGGAAATTTTTGAGAAGTCTTTAATGAACCTCCTATAAAAACTGGCATGACCAAGGAAACTTCTTATACCTTGAATGTCCTTAGGACACGACATCTTTTCAATAGCATCAACTTTATCTTTATCAACTTCAATACCTCTTTCAAAAAAATTATGCCCCAAGACAATACCTTCATTAACCATAAAATGGCACTTCTCCCAATTCAAGACAAGATTAGTTTCTTCAATCTCTGCAAAACTCGATCAAGGTTGCTTAAGCAATCATCAAAAGAAGTTCCATATACAGAAAAATCATCCATGAATACCTCAACAATCTTTTCACAAAAGTCAAAGAATATCACAATCATACATCTTTGAAAGGTAGCAGGTGCATCACATAAACCAAAAGGCATACGTCTATAAGAAAAGGTACCGAAAGGGCAAGTAAAAGTGGTCTTTTCCTGATCCTCTTTTGACACAGGTATTTGAGAGAAACCAGAATAACCATCTAGAAAGCAAAAATGTGTATGTTTAGATAATCTTTCTAGCATTTGATCAATAAAAGGTAAAGGGTAATGATCCTTTTTAGTAGCTTTATTTAGTTTGTGGAAATCAATTACCATTCTATAGCCTGTAACTATTCTTTGTGGGATCAATTCATCTTTATCATTAGGAACAACAGTAATACCACCTTTCCTAGGGACACAATGAACAGGACTTACCCACCGACTATCAGCAATGGGATAAATTATACTGCCTCCAGAAGCTTTAGTATTTCTTTTTCTTACCACTTCTTTCATCTTTGGATTTAACCGACGTTGGTGATCAACAACCGGTTTAGCGTCTTTCTCTAATTTTATTTTATGCTGGCATAGAGTGGGACTAATGCCCTTAAGATCATCCATAGTATATCCAATAGCAGTACTGTGCTTCTTCATAGTTTTCAATAATTTCTCTTCTTCGTGCTCTGAAAGATTAGCACTAATAATAACAGGATATATCTTCTTTTCATCAAGATAAGCATATTTAAGAGTATTAGGGAATGGTTTAAGCTCAAACACGGGATCACCCTTGGGTGGAGGAGGATCCCCTAGAATTTCGACAGGCAAGTTGTGTTTCAAAATAGGTCCTTGTTTAAAGAATACTTCATCTATTTCCCTTCTTTCATTCATAAACATATCATTTTCACGGTCTAGCAAATATTGTTCTAAAGGATCATTAGGAGGCATGCAATAGAAGCAAGACCAATAATTTCATCTTTACTAGGAAATTCTTTATCATGGGGTTGTCTATGAAATTTAGCAACATTAAAATCATGAGACATATCCCCTAAACCAACAGAAACAATATCCTTTTTGCAGTCTATCTTAACATTAACAGTATTCAAGAAGGGTCTACCAAATATAATGGGACAAAAGTCATCTTGTGGGGAACCAAGAACAAGAAAATCAACAGGATATTTAACTTTACCACACAAGACTTCAACATCTCTAACAATCCCAACTGGTGAGATAGTATCTCTATTGGCAAGCTTAATTGTAACATCAATACCTTCTAACTCAGCAGGTGCAATATCATGCATAATTTCTTCATATAATTAATGAGGTATTGCACTCACACTGGAACCCATATTACATAAGCCATGATAGCAATGATCTCCTATTTTAACAGAAACAACAGACATGCCAACAACAGGTCTATGTTTATCTTTAGTATCGGGTCTAGCAATTCTAGCAGCTTCATCACAGAAGTAAATAACATGCCCATCAATATTATCGGCCAAGAGATCCTTAACCATAGAAATACTAGGTTCAACTTTAATTTGCTCGGAGGGTGTAGGTGTTCTAGTATTACCCTTATGAACCACAGTTGAAGCTTTAGCATGATCCTTTATTCTAGTAGGGAAAGGTGGTTTCTCAATATAAGCGATAGGAACAATAGGATCAACATTATAAGTGATAGTCTTTTCTTCAACTTTAATAGGTTCAACTACTTTTACTTCAATGGGAGGATGATATTTAAGCCACTTCTCCTTAGGGATATCAACATGAGTAGCAAATGATTCACAGAAAGAAGCTACTATCTCAGAGTCAAGTTCCTACTTAGTGCTAAATTCATGAAAAGCATCGGTATCCATAACAGATTTAACACAATCAAACTTAGGTGTTATACCTGACTCCTTACCTTCTTGAGTCCCCAATCTTCAGAGTTGTGTTTAATTCTTTCCAATAAATCCCATCTGAATTCAATAGTCTTCATCATAAAAGAACCAGTACAATAAGTATCGAGCATGGAGTGATTATTGAGAGAAAGCCGAGCATAATTTTTTTGAATAATAATTTCTCTTGAGAGCTCATGATTGGGGCATGAATATAACATTGACTTAAGCCTCCCCCAAGCTTGAGCGATGCTTTCTCCTTTGTGAGGCCAAAAAGTATATATATAATTATGATCACAATGAACCAGATGCATAGGATAAAACTTCTGATGAAATTCCAATTTCAATCGGTTGTAGTTCCATGATCCAATATCATCAGATAGCCTAAACCATGTCAATGCCTTTCCCTTCAAAGATAAAGGGAATACCTTCTTCTTGATAACATCCTTGGGCATACCTGCAAGCTTAAATAATCCACAAACTTCATCCACATAGATTAGGTGCAAATCGGGATGCAATGTTCCATCTCCTGTAAAAGGATTAGCTAGCAGTTTCTCTATCATACCCGAAGGAATTTCAAAGTAAACATTTTTAGTAGGTTCAATGGGCTGAGGAGCAACTCTTTTCTCTACTGGTCAGGGTGAAGATACCCCGAACAAGCCCCTCAAAGGATTACTTTCCATAGTAACAGGTGACAGTAAATTTCAGCACATTATATAAATTTTTCCTTACCAAAGGCGTTTCACTCCCCGGCAATGGCGCCAGAAAATAGTCTTGATGACCCACAAGTATAGGGGATCTATCATAGTCCTTCCGATAAGTAAGAGTGTCGAACCCAACGAGGAGCAAAAGGAAATGATAAGCAATTTTCAGTAAGGTATTCTCTACAAGCACTGAAATTATCGGTAACAGATAGTATTGTGATAAGGTAATTTGTAATGGGTAACAAGTAATAAAAGTAAATAAGGTGCATGAAGATGGCGCAATCCTTTTTGTAGCAAAGGACAAGCATGACAAACTCTTATATAAAGGAAAATGCTCCCGATGACACATGGGAATTATCGTCAAGCTAGCTTTCATCACGCTCATATGATTCGCGTTCGGTACTTTGATAATTTGATATGTGGGTGGACCGGTGCTTGGATACTGCCCTTACTTGGACAAGGATCCCACTTATGATTAACCCCTCTTGCAAGCATCCGCAACTACAAAAGAAGTATTAAGGTAAACCTAACCATAGCATGCAACATGTGGATCCAAATCAGCCCCTTACGAAGCAACGCATAAACTAGGGTTTAAGCTTCCGTCACTCTAGCAACCCATCATCTACTTATTACTTCCCAATGCCTCCCCTAGGCCCAAACAATGGTGAAGTGTCATGTAGTCGACGTTCACATGACACCACTAGAGGAAATACATCATACATCTCATCAAAATATCGAACGAATACCAAATTCACATGACTACTTATAGCAAGACGTCTCACATTCCTCAGGAACAAACATAATTACTCACAAATCATATTCATGGTCATAATCAGAGGGGTATTAATATGAATAAAGGATCTGAACATATGATCTTTGTAATATCCCAAATTCTCAATTTGGAATGTTATACATTAGATCATCATTGCATGTCATATTTTATTGCATTTTGGCTTGATCCTAGAAATTCTACGCAACTCAAGGACCTACGAAGAGAGTTGGGGATTTCGTTATTTTCATATTTGAGTTCTTCTCGAATTTTCAAAGAGGATCGTTTGATTTTAATTATTTTATCTTCGAATATTTCTTTTATAAAAATAAAAGAGAGAGGATAAAATGACTTCCTCAAAATAAAGAAATATTGGAGATTTAATTTTAAAATCAAATAAGATTTTTATTCAGATTTTTATCGCTATTTTATTTGAATTAGGAAAAATATGCGTTTTTCAAAATTGCATTAGAGTCCCAAATAAATATTCACCTTGTCCGGTAGTTTTTTAGAGGACGGGGAAATTTTATTTCAGGAATTTTGGAGTCCGTTTAGTATTTCTTTTATTTGTTTTTCTTCGCGGAATAATATTTTTTAAAAAAATTACCGACCTACCGGGCCGTGTCCGCCTGGGACACCGACCCGGACGACCCATTAAGAGGCGAGGGGCCCGAGCCGCCAAACCCTAGCCAGCCCAGCCCCGCCCCCGCCGCCCGACGCCGTCGCCCGACGCCGCTGCCTCGCCGCCCGACACCGCCGCCCGCCGGAGTATGCCGCCGCAGCCTCGCCGCCCGACACCGCCGCTGCCTACCCGTTCCACGAGGTAGCCGCCGGTTTTTTATAAAACCGATCGGTTTTCGTAAACCCTAGATCTGTTTTTTTCAGATCTGGTTCGGTTTTTTTCGGTTTAGTTATTTAGCGGACGTTCGTCCGTATGTTCGGTTTAACGAACGGTTTTCACCGTTTAGCCGCAGATAGCGAACGTTCGTTCGTTAGTCTGTTCGTCAGTTTTTCTTTTTCTTGGATTTTTCGCGATTATTCTCGATCGCGATTTCTGATCCGATTTTCGTTTTAGTTTATCTTTTCGCTCATTTATCGGAATCAGGCGATTCAAGCGCTGAGAGTTTCGTCTCGAAGCCCTTTTTCTGTTTTACCAACTTAAACAAGTTTTTACTACTATAAAATTTGACTTTAGTCCAGATTAGTAAATGAAGCTTGTTTCTTTCGCAGTTTGAGTTTCGTTGCTTCGTTTGATTTGATTCTTTTTGCAAACCGGAGTTCTTAAGTTGAACTTTCTGGTTAGATCTTCTTATTTGAGTTTTACCCGTGCCCCTGGTTTGATTGCTTATTGTATGCTTGTTTGATTGCGATAGAGTACCCGGAGTGTGAAGCGTGCTACTACGAGTCTCTAGGTTTCACGGATCATCAGCAAGGCAAGTAACACTTTGATCATACCTCTTTACTACCCAATTTTATTGCATTAGATCAATCCTCAAAAACTTGCATGGTTAGGATCTGAATAAATTGTTGGTTGGGAAGTAGATGAGGTAGAACCTATTCACATGTTTATTATCAAACCCTTGGGAGTTACTTCTATGTTATGCTTATATTGCCATGCTATGCTCGTAGACGTGAATTCGGTTTGAGAGTATCCATGACAGATGTGAGTTGTTAATTAATTGTTAACTTAAGGTGGCAACTTTAATGCAAATCTGGGTGGATTGAGGCACCTGGGGAACCTAGTGATTGCCTGTATTTTGGGAAATCCCGGGGTACCGTGTGATTCTCCTATGGACTGCCACCCAGGCTCAAAGGGATCATAAGATTATTCATACTGGATACTTCTGTGTGCAGCCACATGCCAATATGGGCTCTGGCATAGTTGAGTAAGTTGTGGGAAACCTTTGCATGATGGGCTAGCAGATGTAGGGGATTGTAGGTGTACATGCCTATCTATCGGTTAAGGGGACCTCTTCGGAAAGACTATGTCTCGGCCATCCGTTTCTCAAACATCATGAAGTGCGAGAAATCCAACGGAGGAGACCGAGTCTTGTGGGGAAAAGTGAACAAACCTCTGCAGAGTGTACAAACTAATCATGGTTAGCCGTGTCCCCGGTTATGGACATCTTGAGTATCTAGTTCTTGGATTATCATGTGGATCTCATCACTCTTAATATCAATTTGATTGGGTTATTAATTACTTATAATTGGGATTGAGAGGGGGTTTACATTATCAATGTTTTTCAACCAACTTTGTAGTTAAATAAAATATATCCCTTTGCAATAGGGAAAAATTGGCTTTCCGCAAAACATATAACCATACAGCCTCCACCAGCCATATATGCATATAGTGTTAGCATTATTCAGTTCATTACTCTCTTGTGTTACATTGCCAGCATATTCCATGTGCTGACCCATTTCGGGCTGCAACGTATCATGTTGCAGACTTTTCAGACGACGAGTAAGGAGCCTTAGGTCGTGGTCTTTCACTCAGTGATGCCGTTGCAGTTGATCGACTCACTATATCTTCCAAGCCTTCTGTTGTTATCGTATTAGATGGCCTTAAGCCATACTTATTGTAATAAGTTCTCTTTTGAGACATTCGATGTAATAAGGGTGTGGTTGCTACTCTGTTATAAATCCTCAAGTACTATGCGTGTCAACATTACCGATCCAAGGATGACACTGATGCACAGAGATCAGACTGTTTGAGGTCTGGTCGCTACGAGATGGTATCAAAGCGCACGCTGACTATAGGACACAACCACTAAGCTAAAACCCTAGATCAGTACTCTCTTCTCATTTCTGACTCCTCTCCATTTTCTACTCTTTAGGATGGCGGACGCAAGGAACAAGTTTGCACAACCGGGTGAAGAAACACCCTTTGGACGACACTTGAAGGAAGTCACTAGGTACCTGAACATTGGCATACCAAGCTTCACCGGGACTTACAACTCCACTTTACCAGAAGAGGAGCGCTGGATGATTCAAGTTCAAGTTCCAGGAAGGACATTTACGCCAGTCACTGAGCCCATAGAGTTTTCCTTCGATGCACCAACCTGGAGTTTAGGAAAGAGTATGGCAGCCCACATCACCATGGGACGCATTGGAGAAGTTTACCACGAGGATCTCAAGGATACTATCTACCAGATTTGTGGGTGCCGAGATGAGCAATGGGAGATGATCAGCACCAGGAAGGATAGATCAATTGCCGCTTTCATCCAGGAGTTAAACCAGAACATTTGTCGCCAGGAGAACCAGATGTGCGCAGGCATGATAGATCTGAAGAAGGCGATGACAAGGATCACGAAATTGGAGGAATAACACAAGGCAACTCGCGAAGATTATGAGGAGGAAATCATCGTACTAGTGGAGAAGAATGATGATCTGACAAGGAAGCTAGGAGTATTCATGGGAGACCCCGCGCCAGGCGGAGAAGATGACGGTTCCACTTGCCCGGAGAACTACATCATCATCGACGACACCGACTCGGACCCCGACGATAGCGATGATGACTATGTTGATGAAGCTGGAGCAGATATCATGGAGTCTTCGACCGATCAATATTTCTAGTCGACCACCATATCAGTAGTAGTATTCCACCATGTATATAGTATAGTCCGATCACTTTTGTAACGATAGTTCTAGACCGATTGTATGCCCTTGCTTGATTGATTGAGTGATATGATTGTGTTTGTCTCATGTTCATATGGGTAGTGTTTTCTCACTAGACCTCATTCTATTCTATTTCTCTTCCCTCTAAACCCTCAGATGCCTCCGAGACGTGACCCCTGATTTACCTTTCCACCGGAGCTCACTCAGTTGATCCAGCAGCAGAATACCCTGATGCAGTTGTTAGTTCAGAACCAAGGCAACAACAACAACCCACCACCACCACCCATAGTTGGCAACTTAGTCCATTTTCTGAGGTTGCAACCACCGGTGTTTTCTAGTAGCACTGAGCCAATAGTGGCAGATGATTGGCTCTGCAGGATTGGAAGGGAGTTAACCACTGCAGGATGCACAGATGCTGAGAAGGTGCATTTTGCCGCACACCAGTTGGATGGACCAACAGCCTCATGGTGTGAGAATTACACTGTCACCTATCCTATAGCCATTGTTACATGGGACCAATTCCAGCAGGCTTTTCGCACAACCCATGTATCAGCAGGAGCTATGGCCATAAAGAAGCATGAGTTTCGCAACTTACGCCGAGGAGGGCGCACCGTTAGCCAGTATGTGGATGACTTTAGCAAGCTAGCACGCTATGCCCCAGATGACGTTGCTACGGATGCAGCTAAACAGGAGAAGTTTCTTGAAGGACTGAATGATGAGATGAGCATGCAGTTGATGGTAGCAACCTTTAATAACTACCAACAGTTGGTAGATAGAGCTCTCATGCTTTAAGGGAAGCAGCAACAGATTGACAACCGCAAGAGGAAGTATGGACAAGGGAAGTATAATTCTGGAGCTCGGCAAAGACCCTGTTTCACCCCGAACTCGGGAGGACACTTGTAGCATAACCATGGAGGTCACAATCACACTGGAGGAAGTTCGCACAACCATAGTGGCCCCAAGAACGGAAATGGGAATGGAGGAAGTAATGGACAGAACCGTTCCAACCCAGCAACCCCCGCCAAGAAAGATCTAAGCCACGTTACTTGCTACAAGTGCCAGAAGACTGGACATTACGCCAATGAATGTCCTGAAGCTAAGAATGGGAATGGCAATGGAAGCTTTGGGAAGAAGCCCAACCCTTTCAACAGGGGACAAGTAAACCACGTTAACGTGGAGGAGATTGAAGCCCAGCCAGATGCAGTAATAGGTAAGTTTTTGGTTAAGTCATTTACTGCAGTCGTACTTTTCGATACTGGTGCATCGCATTCATACATATCAAGGGGATTTGTGGATAAGTATTAACTGCCCACCAAAGTTCTTAGTACGCCTATGTTAGTGAGCTCGCCAGGAGCAGAGTATATGGCAAGCCAAGGATGTTTTCAGATACCATTGACCATAGGTAGGCATGTTTTCCCCTCAGATCTGGTAATTTTGGAGTCGCAAGGTTCGGATGTGATTCTAGGTATGGATTGGCTATTGATGTATGGAGGAAACATCGATTGCGCCAATAAGTCTATTTTGCTCACCACCCCAGAAGGAAGAAGGATCAAATATGTATCCCGGCATGTGCCGAATAGGACTCAAGTAAAGTCCTTATCAGGAGTTGTAGAGGAGGAAGTACCAGTGGTGAAGGATTTCCCGGATGTATTTCCAGAGGAGTTGCCAGGCATGCCGCCGGATAGGGACATTGATTTTTTGATTGAGCTTTTACCAGGCACAGGGCCAATATCTAAGAGACCGTACAGGATGCCCGCACATGATTTAGAAGAAATTAATAAGCAGATTAAGGAGTTACTAGATAAAGGATATATTCGCCCAAGCTCGTCACCTTGGGGATCACCAGTACTTCTAGTGGAGAAGAAGGATGGATCGTTGAGGATGGTTGTTGATTATCGAGGATTGAATGAGGTGACGATCAAGAACAAGTACCCACTGCCGATGATCAATGACTTGTTTGATCAGCTACAAGGAGCTAAGATGTTTTTCAAGATCAATCTGTGATCAAGGTACCACCAGTTGAAGATTCGAGAGCAGGATATACCTAAGACAACTTTTACCACAAGGTACGGCCTATATGAGTATACCATTATGTCATTTGGCCTGACTAACGCACCTGCCTATTTCATGAACATGATGAACAAGGTGTTTATGGAGTTTTTAGATAAGTTTGTTGTGGTGTTCATTGATGATATTCTGGTATACTCGAAGAATGAAGAGGAGCATAAAGAGCATTTGCGTTTAGTACTTGGGGAACTCAGAGAACATCAGCTATACGCCAAGTTCAGCAAGTGTGAGTTTTGGTTGAAGGAAGTTGGATTCCTTGGACATGTTATATTCGGAGAAGGAATAGCGGTAGACCCCAACAAAGTTGTCATTGTGACAAATTGGGAGGCACCCACGTCAGTTGGAGAGATTCAGAGTTTTCTTGGACTCGCAGGATACTACCGGAGGTTCATTGAGAATTTCTCGAAGATTGCAAAGCCTATGACGGATTTGTTGAAGAAGGACACCAAGTTCAAATGGACTGAGGAATGTGAGGCTAGTTTTCAGGAATTGAAGAAACGTTTGGTTACATCACCAGTGTTGATTCTGCCAGATCAACACAAAGATTATGAAGTGTATTGTGATGCTTCTCGTCGAGGACTTGGAGCAGTGCTTATGCAGGAAGGAAGAGTTGTTTCATATGCCTCACGACAGATTAAACCCCATGAGTTGAATTATGCTACCCATGATTTGGAGTTACCAGCCGTAGTGCATGCGTTGAAGACTTGGAGACATTTTCTCATCGGAAATCATTGTGAGGTAGGTATACACGGATCACAAGAGTTCGAAGTATATCTTCATGCAGAATGAGTTGAATCTCAGGCAGAGGAAATGGTTGGAACTCATAAAGGATTATGATACGAAGTTGCACTATCATCCCGGAAAGGCTAACGTAGTAGACGATGCGTTGAGCCGCAAGAGTCATGTCAATACACTCATGACCGGAGAGTTACCCAAGGAATTAGCAGAAGACCTTTATGAGCTATGTTTGGAGATAGTTCCGAGAGGTTATGTAGCAGCTTTGGAGATTCAGTCTACTTTGATGGATAAGATCAGAGAAGCGTAGAAGACGGACAAGGAGATTGCCGAGATAAAGGAAAGGATGAGCAAAGGAAAGGCTAAAGGATTTAGTGAGGATGAGCATGATACCTTATGGTTCGGGGACCCCGTATATGTACCAAATGATCAGGAGATCAGGAAGCTGATTTTGCAGGAGGCCCATGATTCACCATATTCGATTCACCCATGAAATACCAAGATGTACATGGATCTGAAGGATAGATTCTGGTGGACTGGAATGAAGAAGGATATTGCGGAGTATGTAGCAGTTTGTGATGTATGTCAGAGAGTGAAGGCAGAGCATCAGAAGCCAGCAGGATTGCTACAACCATTGACGATACCCGAATGGAAGTGGGATAAGCTAGGCATGGATTTTATCACGGGATTACCCAGGACTCGTTCAGGCTATGACTCGATATGGGTTGTAGTCGATTGTTTGACGAAAGTAGCTCATTTCATCCCAGTGAAGACCACTTACACCAGTGCTAAGTTGGCAAAGATATACGTGACCAGGATCGCATGTTTTCATGGAGTTCCGAGGACAATTGTATCAGATAGAGGAACCTAGTTTACCTCAAAGTTTTGGAATCAGTTGCATGAAACTTTGGGAACCAGGCTAGAGTTCAGTACATCTTTTCACCCACAGACGGATGGACAGACTGAGAGAGTCAATCAGATTCTGGAGGACATGTTGAGAGCTTGTGCACTAGATTATGGATCTAGTTGGGACGATAATTTGCCTTATGCAGAGTTATCTTACAACAACAGTTACCAAGCCAGCTTGAAGATGGCCCCTTTCGAAGCATTGTATGGAAGGAGGTGCAGAACACCGTTGTTGTGGGATGAAGTTGGAGACCGACAGTTGTTTGGACCAGATTTGATTAAAGAGTCTGAAGAGAAGGTTAAGCTGATTCACGATAGACTCAAGGTAGCCCAGTCCGGACAGAAGAGCTATGCGGATTCTAAACGCAAGGAGACAGTTTAAAAAGTTGGAGACAGAGTGTATCTTCGTGTATCACCACTCCGAAGAGTTAAGCGTTTTGGAGTTAAGGGAAAGCTAGCACCATGTTTTGTGGGACCATACAAAGTTTTGGAACGTATGGGAGAAGTTGCTTACAAGTTGGAATTGCCCGAAGGATTGTCAGGAGTTCACGATGTGTTCCACGTTTCTCAGTTGAAGAAGTGCCACGCAGAAATGGCTGATATCCCTCTGAGAGATACAATGCCACTGGAAGCGATACAGTTGGATAGCGATTTGACCTACGAGGAAAAGTCAGTCAAGATTCTTGATTTTGCCAGCCGAGTTACACGCAGCAAAGTTATCAAATTTTGCAAGGTTCAGTGGAGCCACCATACTGAAGATGAAGCCACCTCGGAACGCGAGGAAGACTTACGGAAAGATCACCCTCATCTATTTTCTAGCCAACCCGAATCTCGAGGGCGAGATTCATCTTAAGGGGGTAGGTTTGTAACATCCCAAATTTTCAATTTGGAATGTTATACATTACATCATCATTGCATATCATATTTTATTGCATTTTGGCTTGATTCTAGAAATTCTACGCAACTCAAGGACCTACGGAGAGAGTTGGTGATTTCATTATTTTCATATTTGAGTTTTTCTCGAATTTTGAAAAGAGGATCGTTTGATTTTAATTATTTTATCTTCGAATATTTCTTTTATAAAAATAAAAGAGAGAGGATAAAATGACTTCCTCAAAATAAAGAAATATTGGAGATTTAATGTTAAAATCAAATAAGAGTTTTATTCGGATTTTTATCGCTATTTTATTTGAATTAGGAAAAATATGTGTTTTTCAAAATTGCATTAGAGTCCCAAATAAAAGTTCACCTTGTCCGGTAGATTTTTAGAGGACGGGGAAAATTTATTTCTGGATTTTTGGAGTCCATTTAGTATTTCTTTTATTTGTTTTTCTTCATGGAATAATTTAAGAAAAAAGTTACCGCCCTACCGGGCCGTGTCCGCCTGGGACACCGACCCGGCCGGCCCTTTAAGAGGCGAGGGGCCTCAGCCGCCAAACCCTAGCCAGCCCAGCCCTGCCCCTGTCGCCGCCCGCCGCCCGACGCCGCCGCCTCGTCGCCCGCCGCCAGCCGATGCCGCCGCCGCCCCACCGGAGTACGCAGCCACAGACT
>NC_041382.1:416823397-416848627 GCF_002162155.2 Triticum dicoccoides
CGCCGCCCGCCGCCGACCCGTTCCACGAGGTAGCCACCAGTTTTTTTTATAAAACCGATTGTTTTTTTCGTAAACCCTAGATCTGTTTTTTTTTTCAGATCCGGTTCGGTTTTTTTCGGTTTAGTTATTTAGCGGATGTTCATCCGTACGTTCATTTTAACGAACGGTTTTCACCGTTTAGCCGCAGATAGCGAACGTTCGTTCGTTAGCCTGTTTGTCAGTTTTTCTTTTTCTTGGATTTTTCGTGATTATTCTCGATCGCGATTTCTGATCCGGTTTTCGTTTTAGTTTATCTTTTCGCTCGTTTATCGGAATCAGGCGATTCAAGCGCCTAGAGTTTCGTATCGAAGCCCTCTTTCTGTTTAACCAACTTAAACAAGTTTTTACTACTGTAAAATTTGACTTTAGTCCAGATTAGTAAATGATGCTTGTTTCTTTCGCACTTTGAGTTTCGTTGCTTCGCTTGATTTGATTCTTTTTGCAAACCGGAGTTCTTAAGTTGAACTTTCTGGTTAGATCTTATTATTTGAGTTTTACCCATGCCCCTGGTTTGATTGCTTATTGCATGCTTGTTTGATTGCGATAAAGTACCCGGAGTGCGATGCGTGCTACTACGAGTCTCTAGGTTTCACGGATCATCAGCAAGGCGAGTAACACTTTGATCATACCTCTTTACTACCCAATTTTATTGCATTATATCAATCCTGGAAAACTTGCATGGTTAGGATCTGAATAAATTGTGGGTTGGGAAGTAGATGAGGTAGAACCTATTCACCTATTTATTATCAAACCCTTGGGAGTTACTTCTACGTTATGCTTATATTGCCATGCTATGCTCGTAGACGTGGATTGGGTTTGAGAGTATCCATGACATATGTGAGTTGTTAATTAATGGTTAACTTAAGGTGGAAACTTTAATGCACATCTGGGTGGATTGAGGCACCTGGGGAACCCAGTGATTGCCTGTATTTTTCTAAATCTCGGGGTACCATGTGATTCTCCTATGGACTGCCACCCACGCTCAAAGGGATCATAAGATTATTCATACTGGAAACTTCCGTGTGCAGCCACATGCCAATATGGGCTCTGGCATAGTTGAGTAAGTTGTGGGAAACCTTTCCATGATGGGCTAGCAGATATAGGGGATTGTAGGCGTATCTGCCTATCTATGGGTTAAGGGGACCTCTTCGGAAAGACTGTGTCTCGGTCATCCGTTTCTCAAACATCATGAAGTGCGAGAAATCCAACGGAGGAGATCGAGTCTTGTGGGGAAAAGTGCACAAACCTCTGCAGAGTGTACAAACTAATCATGGTTAGCCGTGTCCCCGGTTATGGACATCTTGAGTATCTAGTTCTTGGATTATCATGTGGATCTCATCACTCTTAATATAAATTTGATTGGGTTATTAATTACTTATAATTGGGATTGAGAGGGGGTTTACATTATCAATGTTTTTCAACCAACTTTGTAGTTAAATAAAATATATTCCTTTGCAATAGGGAAAAATTGGCTTTCCGCAAAACATATAACCATACAGCCTCCACCAGGCATATATGCATATAGTGATAGCATTATTCAGTTCATTACTCTCTTGTGTTACATTGCCAGCATATTCCATGTGCTAACCCGTTTCGGGCTGCAACGTATTATGTTAGAGACTTTTCAGACGACGAGTAAGGAGCCTTAGGTCGTGGTCTTTCACTCAGTGATGTCGTTGGAGTTGATGGGCTCACTTTATCTTCCAAGCCTTCTGCTGTTATCGTATTAGATGGCCTTAAGCCATATTTATTGTAATAAGTTCTCTTTTGAGACATTTGATGTAATAAGTGTGTGATTGCTACTCTGTTATAAATCCTCAAATACTGTGTGTGTCAGCATTGCCGATCCAGGGATGACACTGATGCACAGAGATCAGACTGATTGAGGTCTAGTCGCTACAATCTTCCACCAAATAAACTAACTAGCATCAACTACAAGGAGTAATCAACACTACTAGCAACCCACAGGTACCAATCTGAGGTTTTGAGACAAAGATTGGATACAAGAGATGAACTAGGGTTTGAGAGGAGATGGTGCTGGTGAAGATGTTGATGGAGATTGACCCCCCCCCCGAGAGAATCGATGGTGATGAATATGGTGACGATTTCCCCCTCCTAGAGGGATGTTTCCCCGGCAGAACAGCTCCGCAGGAGCCCTAGATTGGTTCCGCCAAGGTCCCTCCTTGTGGCAGCGGCGCTTCGTCCCGAAAGCTTCCTTATGAATTTTCCAGGGCGAAAGACTTCATATAGGCAAAGATGGGCACCGAAGGCCTACCAGGGGGCCCACAAGACAGGGGGCGCACCCAGGGGGTAGGGCGCACCCCCCACCCTCATGGATGGTGGGTGGCCCCCCTCCGGTGTTTTCTTCGCCCAATATTTTTTATATATTCCAAAACTGACTTTCGTGGAGTTTCACGACTTTTGGAGTTGTGCAGAATAGGTCTCTAATATTTGCTCCTTTTCCAGCCCAGAATTCCAGCTGCTGGCATTCTCCCTCTTCGTGCAAACCTTGTAAAATAAGAGAGAATAGGCATAAGTATTGTGACATTATGTGTAATAACAGCCCATAATGCAATAAATATCGATATAAAAGCATGATGCAAAATGGACGTATCAAGTATCCTTTTATGCTATTCAGAAATTCTACATCATTTCCAATCAACAATATGTCATCCACATATAATATTAGAAATGCTACAGAGCTCCCACTCACTTTCTTTTAAATACAGGCTTCTCCGAAAGTCTGTATAAAACCATATGCTTTGATCACCTCATCAAAGCATATATTCCAATTCCGAGATGCTTGCACTAGTCCATTAGATGGATCGCTGGAGCTTGCACACTTTGTTAGCATCTTTAGGATTGACAAAACCTTCTGGTTGCATCATATACAACTCTTCTTTAAGAAATCCATTTAGGAATGCAGTTTTGACGTCCATTTGCCAAATTTCATAATCATAAAATATGACAATTGCTAACATGATTCGGACAGACTTAAGCATCGCTACGGGTGAGAAAGTCTCATCGTAGTCAACTCCTTGAATTTGTTGAAAACCTTTTGCGACAAGTCAAGCTTTGTAGACAGTAACATTACCATCAACGTCAGTCTTCTTCTTGAAGATCCATTTATTCTCTTTGGCTCTCCGATCATCGGGAAAGTCCACCAAAGTCCACACTTTGTTCTCATACATGGATCCATCTCAGATTTAATGGCCTCAAGCCATTTATCGGAATCTGGGCTCATCATAGCTTCTTCATAGCTCGTAGGTTCGTCATTGTCTAGTAACATGACTTCCAGAACTGGATTACCGAACCACTCTGGTGTAGAACGTGCTCTGTTCGACCTACGAGGTCAAGTGGTAACTTGATCTGAAGTTTCACGATCATCATCATTAGCTTCCTCTCTAGTTGGTGTAGGCATCACAAGAACGGATTTCTCCGATGAGCTACTTATCTATTCGAGAGAATGTACAATAACCTCATCAAGTTCTACTATCCTCCCACTCACTTCTTTAGAGAGAAACTCCTTCTCTAGAAATGTTCCATTCTTGGTAACAAAGATCTTGCCTTCGGGTCTGTGGTAGAAGGTGTACCCAATTGTTTCCTTAGGGTATCCTATGAAGCCGCACTTCTCCGATTTGGGTTCGAGCTGATCAGTTTGAAGTCTTTTGACATAAGTGTCGCAACCCCAAACTTTAAGAAATGATAACTTAGGTTTCTTGCCAAACCATAGTTCATACGGTGTCGTCTCAACGGATTTAGACGGTGGCCTATTTAACATGAATGCAGATGTCTCTAATGCATAACCCCAAAACGATAGTGGTAAATCAGTAAGAGACATCATAGATCCCACCATGTACAATAAAGTATGGTTACAACATTCGGACACACCATTACGCTGTGATGTTCCAGGTGGCGTGAGTTGGGAAACTATTCCACATTGTTTTAAATGAAGGCCAAACTCGTAACTCAAATATTCGCCTCCGCGATCAGATCGTAGAAACTTTATTTTCTTGTTAAGATGATTCTCCACTTCACTCTGAAATTCTTTGAACTTTTCAAATGTTTCAGAATTGTGTTTCATTAAGTAGACATACCCATATCTGCTCAAATCATCTGTGAAGGTCAGAAAATAACGATACCCGCCGCGTGCCTCAACACTCATCGGACCGCATACATCGATATGTATTATTTCCAATATGTCATTGGCTCGCTCCGTTGTTCCGGAGAACGGAGTTTTAGTCATCTTGCCCATGAGGCATGGTTCGCAAGTATCAAATGATTCGTAATCAAGTGATTCCAAAAGTCCATCTGCATGGAGTTTCTTCATGCGTTTTACACCAATATGACCTAAACGGCTGTGCCACTAATATGTTGCACTATCCTTATCAACTTTTGCATCTTTTGGCATCAATATTATGAATATGTGTATCACCACAATTGAGATTCAACAAAAATAGACCACTCTTCAAGGGTGCATGACCATAAAAGATATTACTCATATAAATAGAACAACCATTATTCTCTGATTTAAATGAATAACCGTCTCACACTAAACAAGATCCATATATAATGTTCATGCTCAACGCTGGCACCAAATAACAATTATTTGGGTCTAAAACTAACCCCAAAGGTAGATGTAGAGGCAGTGTGCCGACGGCGATGACATCGACCTTGGAACCATTCCCGACGCGCATCATCACCTCGTCCTTAGCCAATCTTTGTTTAATCCGTAGCTCCCGTTTCGAGTTACAAATATGAGCAACCGAACCAGTATCAAATACCCAGGCGCTACTATGAGCATTAGTAAGCTACACATCAATAACATGTATATCAAATATACCTTTCTTCACTTTGCCATCCTTCTTATCCACCAAATACTTGGGGCAGTTCCGCTTCTAATGACCAGTCCCTTTGCAGTAAAAGCACTCAGTTTCAGGCTTAGGTCCAGCTTTGGGCTTCTTCCCGGGAGTGGCAACTTGCTTGCCATTCTTCTTGAACTTCCCCTTCTTTCCCTTGCCCTTTTTCTTGAAACTAGTGGTCTTGTTAACCATCAATACTTGATGCTCCTTCTTGATTTCTACCTCCGCAACTTTGAGCATTGCGAAGAGCTCAGGAATTGTCTTCTCCATCCCTTGCATATTATAGTTCATCACGAAGCCTTTATAGCTTGGTGGCAGTGATTGAAGAACTCTGCCAATAACACTATCATTTGGAAGATTAACTCCCAACTGAGTCAAGTGATTATGATACCCAGACATTTTGAGTATGTGTTCACTGACAGAACTATTCTCCTCCATCTTGCAGCTATAGAACTTGTTGGAGACTTCATATCTCTCAACTCGTGCATTTGCTTGAAATATTAACTTCAACTCCTAGTACATCTGATATGGTCCATGATGTTCAAAACGTATTTGAAGTCCCGACTCTAAGCTGTAAAGCATGGCACACTGAACTATCGAGTAGTCATCAGATCGAGCTTGCCAGACGTTCAAAACATCAGCATCTGCTCCTGCAGCAGGCCTTTCACCTAGCGGTTCATCAAGGACATAATTCTTCTGTGCAGCGATGAGGATAATCCTCAAGTTATGGACCCAGTTCGTGTAGTTGCTACCATCATATTTCAACTTAGCTTTCTCTAGGAACACATTAAAATTCAAGGGAACGGTAGCACAGGCCATAGATCTACAACATAGATATGCAAATACTATTAGGACTAAGTTCATGATAAATTAAGTTCAATTAATCAAATTACTTAAGAACTCCCACTTAGATAGGCATCCCTCAACTCATCTAAATGATACGTGATCCAAATCAACTAAACCATGTCCAATCATCACGTGAGATGGAGTAGTCATCAATGGTGAACATCTCTATGTTGATCATATCTACTATATGATTCACGTTCGACCTTTCGGTCTCCAGTGTTCTGAGGCCATGTCTGTAGATGCTAGGCTTGTCAAGTTTAACCCGGGCATTCCACATGTGCAAAACTGACTTGCACCCATTGTATGTGAACATAGAGTCTATCACACCCGATCATCACGTGGTGTCTCAACACGACGAATTGTCGCAATGGTGCATACTCAGGGAGAACACTTATACCTTGAAATTTTAGTTAAGGGGTTATATTATAGTGCTACCTCCGTACTAAGAAAAATAAGATGCATAAAAGATAAACATCACATGCAATCAAAATATGTGACATGGTATGGCCATCGTCATCTTGTGCTTTTGATCCCCATATCCAAAGCATCGTCATGATCTCCATCGTCACCGGCTCGACACCTTGATCTCCATCATTGTGTCATGGTCGTCTCACCAACTATTGCTTCTACAACTATCACAAACACATAGTGATAAAGTAAAGCAATTACATGGCGTTTGCAATGCATACAATAAAGAGACAACCATAAGGCTCCCGCCGGTTGTTGATAACTTTTATAAAACATGATCATCTCATACAATAACGTATATCACATTATGTCTTGACCATATCACATCACAACATGCCCTGCAAAAATAAGTTAGACGTCCTCTACTTTGTTGTTGCAAGTTTTATGTGGCTACTACGGGCTTCTAGCAAGAACCGTTCTTACCTACGCATCAAAACCTCAACGGTGTTTCGACAAGTTTGTTGTTTAAACCTTCTTCAAGGATCGGCCGTAGTCAAATTTGATTCAACTAAACTAGGAGAAACAGACACATGCCAGCCACCTTTCGCAACAAGTCGAGCTTTGTAGACAGTAACAATACCGTCAGCGTCAGTCTTCTTCTTGAAGATCCATTTATTCTCTATGGCTTGCCGATCATCGGGCAAGTCAACCAAAGTCCACACTTTGTTCTCATAAATGGATCCCCATGTTCATAGGTTCGTCAAGGTCAAGTAACATGACCTCCAGAACAGGATTACCATACCACTCTGGTGCGGATCATACTCTGGTTGACCTACGAGGTTCGGTAGTAACTTGACCAAAAGTTTCATGATCATCATCATTAGCTTCCTCACTAAATGGTGTAGGAATCACTGGAACTGATTTTGTGATGAACTACTTTCAAATTCAGCAGAAGGTACAATTACCTCATCAAGTTCTACTTTCCTCCCACTCACTTCTTTCGAGAGAAACTCCTTCTCTAGAAAGGATCCATTCTTAGCAACGAATATCTTGCCTTCGGATCTGTGATAGATGGTGTACCCAACAGTCTCCTTTGGGTATCCTATGAACACACATTTCTCCGATTTGGGTTCGAGCTTATCAGGTTGAAGCTTTTTCACATAAGCATCGCAGCCCCCAACTTTAAGAAACAACAGCTTAGGTTTCTTGCTAAACCACAGTTCATATGGTGTCGTCTCAATGGATTTAGATGGTGCCCTATTTAACGTGAATGCAGCTGTCTCTAAAGCATAACCCCAAAACGATAGCAGTAAATCGGTAAGAGACATCATAGATCGCACCATATATAATAAAGTACGGTTATGATGTTCGGACACACCATTACGCTATGGTGTTCCAGGTGGCGTGAGTTGTGAGACTATTCCACATTGTTTCAAATGAAGACCAAACTCATAACTCAAATATTCTCCTGAAGGAAATATGCCCTAGAGGCAATAATAAAGTTATTATTTATTTCCTTATATCATGATAAATGTTTATTATTCATGCTAGAATTGTATTAACTGGAAACATAATATATGTGTGAATACATAGACAAACAGAGTGTCACTAGTATGCCTCTACTTGACTAGCTCGTTAATCGAAGATGGTTATGTTTCCTAACCATGAACAAAAGAGTTGTTATTTGATTAACAGGATCACATCATTAGAAGAATGATGTGATTGACATGACCCATTCCATTAGCTTAGCACCCGATCGTTTAGTATGTTGCTATTGCTTTCTTCATGACTTATACATGTTCCTATGACTATGAGATTATGCAACTCCCGTTTGCCGGAGGAACACTTTCTGTGCTACCAAACATCACAACGTAACTAGGTGATTATAAAGGAGCTCTACAGGTGTCTCCAAAGGTACATGTTGGGTTGGCGTATTTCGAGATTAGGATTTGTCACTCCGATTGTCGAAGAGGTATCTCTGGGCCCTCTCGGTAATGCACATCACATAAGCCTTGCAAGCATTGCAACTAATGAGTTAGTTGTGAGATGATGTATTACAGAACGAGTAAAGAGACTTGCCGATAACGAGATTGAACTAGGTATTAAGATACCGACGATCGAATCTCGGGCAAGTAACATACCGATGACAAAGGGAACAACGTATGTTGTTATGCGGTCTGACCGATAAAGATCTTCGTAGAATATGTGGGAGCCAATATGAGCATCCAGGTTCCGCTATTGGTTATTGACTGGAGACGTGTCTCGGTCATGTCTACATTGTTCTCGAACCCGTAGGGTCCGCACGCTTAAGGTTTCGATGACAGTTATATTATGAGTTAATGAGTTTTGATGTACCGAAGGAGTTCGGAGTCCCGAATGAGATCGGGGACATGACGAGGAGTCTCGAAATGGTCGAGACGTAAAGATCAATATATTGGACGACTATATTTGGACATCGGTAAGGTTCCGAGTGATTCGGGTGTTTTTCGGAGTACCGGAGAGTTACGGGAATACGTATTGGGCCTTATTGGGCCATACGGGAAAGAAGAAAAAGGGCCTCAAGGGTGGCCGCACCCCTCCCCTTGGTCTGGTCCGAATTGGAGTAGGGTAGGGGGGCGCCCCCTTCCTTCCTTCTCCTTTTCCCTTCCTCTTTTCCTATTCCTTATGGGAGGTGGAATCCTACTAGGACTAGGGAGTCCTAGTAGGACTCCACACTTGGTGCGCCCCCTCCTAGGGCCGGCCTCCTCCTCCCTTGCTCCTTTATATACGGGGGCACGGGGGCACCTCTAGACACACAAGTTGATCCATGTGATCATATTCTTAGCCGTGTGTGGTGCCCCCTTCCACCATAATCCTTGATAATATTGTAGCGGTGCTTAGGCGAAGCCCTGCGACGGTAGTACATCAAGATCGTCACCACGCCGTCGTGCTGGCGGAACTCTTCCCCGACACTTTGCTGGATCGGAGTCCGGGGATCGTCATCGAGCTGAACGTGTGCTAGAACTCGGAGGTGTCGTAGTTTCGGTGCTTGATCGGTCGGGCCATGAAGACATACGACTACATCAACCGCGTTGTGCTAACGCTTCCGCTGTTGGTCTACAAGGGTACGTAGATCACACTCTCCCCTCTTGTTGCTATGCATCACCATGATCTTGCATGTGCGTAGGAATTTTTTTGAAATTACTACGTTCCCCAACATCTCCTCCATGATCAGATCATAGAAACTTTATTTTCTTGTTACGATGATTTTCCACATCACTCTAAAATTCTTTGAACTTTGCAAATGTTTCAGACTTATGTTTCATTAAGTAGATATACCCATATCTGCTCAAATCATCTGTGAAGGTCAGAAAATAACGTTACCCATCGCAAGCCTCAACACTCATCGGACCGCACACATCAGTATGTATTATTTCCAATAAGTCAGTTGCTCGCTCCATTGTTCCGGAGAACGGAGTCGTAGTCATCTTGCCCATGAGGCATGGTTCGCAAGCATCAAGTGATTCATAATCATGTGATTCCAAAAGCCCATCAACATGGAGTTTCTTCATGCGCTTTACACCAATATGACCTAAACGGCAGTGCCACAAATAAGTTGCACTATCATTATTAACTTTGCATCTTTTGGCTTCAATATTATGAATATGTGTATCACTACAATCGAACAAAAATAGACCATTCATCAAGGGTGCATGACCATAAAAGATATTATTTATATAAATAGAACAACCATTATTCTCTGATTTAAATAATAACCATCTCTCATCAAACAAGATCTAGATATAATATTCATGCTCAACACTGGCACCAAATAACAATTATTCAGCTCTAAAACTAATCCCGATGGTAGATGTAGAGGTAGCGTGCCGACGGCGATCACATCAACCTTGGAACCATTTCCCACGTGCATCGTCACCTCATCCTTAGCCAATCTTCGTTTAATTTGTAGCCCCTGTTTAGAGTTGCAAATATGAGCAACGGAACCAGTATCAAATACCCATTCACTACTATGAGGATTAGTAAGGTACACATCAATAACATGTATATCAAATATACCTTTCACTTTGCCATCCTTCTTATCCACCAAATACTTGGGGCAGCCGCTTCCAGTGACCAGTCCATTTGCAGTAGAAGCACTCAGTCTCAGGCTTAGGTCCAGACTTGGGTTTTTCCCTTGAGCGGCAACTTGCTTGCTTCTTGATACATCTCCAACGTATCAATAATTTATTAAGTATTCATGCCATGTTTACTATTGTTTTATATGATTTTGGTATGATTTGATTAGAACTAACCCGGGCTGACGCTGTTTTCAACAGAACTACCATGGTGTTGTTTTTGTGCAGAAATAAAAGTTCTCGGAATGCGATGAAAATCAACGAAGAATTTTTCTAGCAAATATAAAAAATACTGGAACAAAAATCTACCGGAGGGGAGTCCCGTGGTCCCCGCGAGGGTGGGGGCGCGCCCACCCCCCTAGGCGCGCACATGTGCCTCGTGGACTACCCGTGGGGCCCCCTGACTTGTTCTCGATTCCAACCTCTCCTATAAATACCCAAACCTCCAGAAATTAACCTAGATCGGAAGTTCCGCCGCTGCAAGCCTCTGTAGCCATGAGAAATCAATCTAGGCCCTCTCGGGCACCCTGCCGGAGGGGGCCATCATCACCGGAGGGCATGGAGGAGGATCCCGGAGGGGCCATCATCACCATGAAAGCCAAGGACCAGAGGGGGAACCTCTCCCCATCTAGGGGGGAGGCCATGGAGGAGGAAGCACAAGGGGGAGAACCTCTCCTCTCTCTCTCTCTCTCTCTCTCGGTGGCACCAGAGTGCCATCGGGAGGGGAATCATCGCCACGGTGATCGTCGTTATCAACATCACCATCCTCATCTCTTTTACGCGGTCCACTCTCCCGCACCCGTTGTAATCCCTACGTGAACATGGTGCATTATGCCACATATTATGATCCAATGATGTGTTTCCATCCTATGATGTTTTGAGTAGATATCCTTTGTCTTTGGGTTGATTGTTGATCTAGATTGGTATGAGTTGTATGTTTTATTTTGGTGCTGTCCTATTGTGCCCTCCATGTCGCGCAAGCGTGAGGGATTCCCGTTGTAGGGTGTTGCAATACGTTCATGATTCGCTTATAGTGGGTTGCTTGATTCACAGAAGCATAAACCCGACTAAGGGGGTTGTTGCGTATGGGATAAAGGGGACTTGATGCTTTAATGCTATGGTTGGGTTTTACCTTAATGATCTTTAGTAGTTGTGGATTCTTGCTAGAGTTCCAATCATAAGTGCATATGATCCAAGAATAGAAAGTACGTTAGCTTATGCCTCTCCCTCATATGAAATTGCAATGATGACTACCGGTCTTGTTAACAATTGCCTAAGACAATTCGGCACACCGATCCATCGTTATTCCACACTCACTATTTATAATATTTAGTGATATATTCTAACTTTATGATAACATCACCTACTTTTATATTTTAGCTCTCCGATATCATACAAAGTTATCCTCTTCATACCCACAGTGTAGTTTTATTTCTCGTTTCTAGTTGGAAGCAAACGTTCGGTGTACGTAGAGTCGTATCAGTGGCAGATAGGACTTGAGAGAATATTGATCTTAAATTTAGCTCCTTGTGGGTTCGACACTCCATACTTATCACTTCCACCATTGGGAATTGCTACGATGATTCCCTGCACTTGGGGATTATCAAGCTCTTTTCTGGCGCCGATGCCGGGGAGCAATAGCATGGGGTTGATATTCTCGTGTGTGCTTGTTTTCTTTCTTCACTAAGTTGATTTTGTTTTAAATTTTTTGTTTCTGTTTAGTTGTGGGCGAAACATACAAAAAAATTAAGAATAAAAATACAAAAAAATGTACTTGCCTCTCATACCTATTTTTTCAATAAGAGAAGAGATTGGAAGATTATGCATTGAAGAAATGAGGGTCGACCTTGAGCACGTGTGTTCATGCTCATGGAAACAATGTAAAAAATTTCAAGGAAGCTTATCTTAAAATAATTATCCCCTTGTATATATCCATTGTATTATAAAAATAATGTGCCAAGCCTTGGTTTTAGGATGATTAGATTGCTTGTTTACTTTGTGCAGTACAAAAACAGAAACTTTGGCTGTAGCGCGTGATTTTACATTTTTGACTGGAAAGTCGAATAGGTCTGAAACTTTTTGCAAATTACTTCTGTACAAATGTTTTTAATTTTCATATTTTTTAGAATTTTTTTTAAGTTACATAAGTTTACTAAACTTCCAGATTACTACAGACTATCCTGTTTTTGACAGATTTTGTTTTCTATGAGTTGTTCGCTTATTTTGATGAATCTATGGGTAGTATCGGGGGGTATGAACCATGGTGAAGTTGGAATACAGTATATATAGTTATAATATGAAATTTGAATAAGTTTGCAACAGTACCTAAAGGTAGTCATTTTCTTTATTACACTAACGGATCTCACAAAGTTTTTGTTAAAGTTTTGTGTGGATGAAGTGTTCGAAGATCGAGGAGCTATCAATATGAGAAGAATAAAGAGAGGCAAGATATCAAGCTTGGGGATTCCCAAGGCACCTCAAGTAAATATTTCAAGGATACTCAAGCATCTAAGCTTGGGGATGCCCCAGTTGGCATCCCATCTTTCTTCTTCAACAATTATCGGTATACCTCGGTCTTTGTTTTGTTCACATAATTTGTGTCCTTTGTGTTTTTGTTTTTACTTTAAGAACCATGCTACTATGAGATATCCCTTTATTGATTTATAGAATACTTCATGTGCTTCACTTATATCTTTTAAGTATGATCTTATAGAATTGCTCTTTGTGCTTCACATAAATCTTTTGAGTATGGTTTTATAGAATGCTTCGTGTGCTTCACTTATATATTTTGAGCTTGGATATTGGTTAGTCTATATTAATTGTAGAATGATCCATGAAATTCACTTATATCTTTTGGAGTATGAATAATACTATCATCTAAAGTGGATTTAGAAGAAGTTTGCTCCCACTATTCTGAATGAGGAGAATTTTGCTTATGTGGGGAGTAGTACAATTTCTATGCTTGCAGATCATGAACATAATGCTTTATGTGATGGCTATATTATTTAGCTCATTCATGGTGCTACTGGAAATTATTATGATGGAGGAATACATGCTTGTAGGAGTCGCAATAATATCAAGTTTCCTCACTATGTGCTTAAAGTTTTGAAGCTATACTTGTTTTGCCTTCCTATGCTAGTTGATTCTTGTTCCTACAAATTATGTGCTGGAAAAATCCCTAGGCATACGAAATGGGTTAGGTTCAAATGTGCTAGTCATATTCTTCATGATGCTCTCTTTATGTTTCAATTCTTATCTTTTTCGTGAGCATCATTGAAATAATCAAGCCTAGCTAAAAGGCATTAAAGAAAAGCGCTTGTTGGGAGACAACCCAATATTTACCTGTAACACCCTCGATGCGACTATAGCTCCCACGTGTCGAGGCACGACTTAGAGACATAATCGCATTGAAGGCATATGTCGCAAGTTAGGCAATCTTCACAACATCCCATGTAATATAGATAAAAAAGGGGAGATAACATAGTTGGCTTACACTCGCCACGTCAATCAAGTACATAAATAACATTACATCATCCAAAACACTCATGGCCCGACTATGGCGCCAAAACAAAAGATAACCCAACAAGCAACATGGTCCCGATCACCCCCAACTGGGCACCACTACTGATCATCAGGAAAGGAAACATAGTATCGTTGAGAGTCCTCGTCGAACTCCCACTTGAGCTCAAGCGCGTCACCTGGAGCGGAATCATCAGGCCCTGCATCTGGAGTAATAGTAATCTGTGAGCCACAGGGACTCAGCAATCTCGGACCCTCGCGATCAAGACTATTTAAGCTTATAGGTATGGCAAGGTAAATAGGTGGAGCTGCAGTAAGCGACTAGCAAATATGGTGGCTATCCTATTCGCAAAAGAGAGCGAGAAGAGGAGGCAAAGCGCGAGCGAGAAACTAGAGAGCAACCTACGCAAACATTACTCCAACACCATGTCCACTTCCCGGACTCCGCCGAGAAGAGGCCATCACGGTAACACACTGAGTTGATTCATTTAAATTAAGTTAAGGTTCAAGTTATCTACAACCGGACATTAACAAATTCCCATCTGCCCATAACCGTGGGCATGGCTTTCGAAAGTTCAAATCCCTGCAGGGGAGTCCCAACTTAGCCCATGACAAGCTCTCATGGTCAACGAAGGAATAGACCTCCTCCCGAGATGTTCCGATCAGACTCGGTACCTCGGTTCTTCAAGACACTTCGACAGGTTAAAACAAATCCAGCAACACCGCCTGAATGTGCCGACAAATCCCGATAGGAGCTGCACATATCTCGTTCTCAAGGCACACTCAGATGAAAACTACGTACAACTAAAACCAACCCTCGAGTTGCCCCGAGGTGGCGCTGCAAGTGGCTCTATTTGGACCAACACTCAGAGGAGCACTGGCCCGGGGGGTTTAAATAAGATGACCCTCGGGCTCCGGAAACCCAAGGGAAAAGAGGCTAGGTGGCAAATGGTAAAACCAAGGTTGGGCATTGCTGGAAAAGCTTTAATCAAGGCGAACTATCAAGGGGTTCCCATTATAACCCAACCGCGTAAGGAACGCAAAATTCGGGAACATAACACCGATATGACGGAAACTAGGGCGGCAAGAGTGGAACAAAACACTAGGCGAGAGGCCGAGCCTTCCAGCCTTTACCAAGTGTATAGATGCATTAAGATAACATGGCAATATAATGATATCCCAACAAGTAAATAAATGTTCCAACAAGGAACGGCCTCCAATCTTCACCTGCAACTAGCAACGCTATAAGAGGGGCTGAGCAAAGCGGTAACATAGCCAATCAACGGTTTGCTAGGACATGGTGGGTTAGAGATTTGACATGGCAATTTGGGAGGCTTGAAAGCAAGTGGTAGGCATCGTAGCATTGGCGTAGCAAAAGAGCGAGCAATCTAGCATAGCAAAGATAGTAGTGATTTCGAGGGTATGATCATCTTGCCTGCACAGTTGTCAGAGTTGACTGGATCCTCGAAAGCAAACTCAACGGGCTCCTCGTTAGCGAACTCGTCTCCCGGCTCTACCCAAACAAGACAAACAAGCAACAAGGACACAATCAACCACGTGCAAAGCTCAAACAATATGATGCAAGGATGGTATGCTATGCGGGATGCCATGCGGGATGCATATGCAAGATTTGACAAGGGATGCATGAACCTGGCCTCAACTTGGAAATCCAAGTGTGCCACTGGAAAAATGAGATGAAATCGCTTGAAAACGATATAAAGAACGCCGGAATCGGAGTTACGGTTTGGAAATGGCAAGCAATTCAAATATGACCACGTTCTGCGACTTACAGCAAGTAGCCATCTAAATGCAATGAGATGAACAAGCTACAACACCCAAACATGGCAACAAAATACATGGCAGGGATGCATTCAAGATGCTTAACAAAAGTCTAGTACTGAGCTACGGCTAATTCATCCATTAACAGGTTTAAACAAGCATGGCAAAAATGCATATGGTAACCAGATTTCAGACTTAGTGAAATAAACACTTGTCTGGAATTTCAGATCAGGTAGCACTCTTCGGAGCAACAAAACTACATGCTACTGGACCTGAACATGGCAAAGTAAAGCATGGCATGGAGCTACTCAAAGAGCTTAACAAAAGTCCCTTAGTGACCTTGAGCCAAAAGGGATCAAAAAATACAATTGCAAGCATGTGAACATGGCAAAAACATAATCAGATCACAGACTTAGTGAAAACTGGAGCATGCTGAAAACAGATATCAAGTAGGCATGTTTACGAGCTCGATGCACTCACTACAGAGCAATTCATGGCAATCTAAGCATACACCCATCAAGAATACAGAAAATGCAAGCGAGACATGGCAAGAACAATAACATAGCATGCACGGATCAACTACAACATCATCGGCAAAATCGCTAACAAGTAGACAATCTGCCCAGATTCACGAAGTAGCAAAAGTAGAGCTCGATTGACTCAAGCTAGGGTGCTCCATAATTGCAAACAAAGACATGGATTGATAGAGCACTACAAGATTAATAAAACATCCTTACTGATCATCATCAAAAGAGGCACGGATCACTAGGAAACAACATGAACATATGGCCATATGAGATAAACAGGTCAAGGACTTAGTGGAAACGCTAAGTCCCTGAAATCAGCATTACCAAGTGCCTCACTTTGCAAGCTTGTGCTAGTCATCACACACATCACAAAAATACATGGGTTGCACCTCTAGAAAGATGGCAAAACCCTTAACAAAACATATGTAGAGCTCATGGGCATATCATGCACACAATAATCATGGCAAAAATGACAAATATCTAAATGGAGCAGCAGATCTGACAATTATCTCAAGTAGCACTCTTCTAATAGCATTTCTGGCATCAAGATGAACTCAAATGAAAATGATGCAATGGAATGAAATGATATACTCTCTGAGACGAACATTTTGATATGCTATATGCCCAAAACGGAGCTACGGATGCAGAGATATAGCATGATGAAGTTTGCAAAAAAATAATGGGAGAGGGGGAAAGTCAACCCTAGGGTTTTTAGATCTGGATCTGAAATCGACACTGTAGCAGCTGAGCGCGGTTCCTGAGGTTGAACATCGGAGCTTCGCCGGAGTCGAAGCAGGGGAGGCCGGAGCTCGGGGAGGCGGCGAGGTGGCCGCGGTGGAGCTCGGCTCCGCCAGCGAGGGGCGCGCGGCGATGCGGCGGCCGGCGCGGCGACGGAGTTGGCCAGCGATGGCCGGGGCGACTCGGCGAGACGGCGACCGGAGCGGCGCGGTCCGGCGATGGCGGTGCGGTGGCCCGGGCGGCCGGAGATGGAGGAGAAGGGCGGCGCGGGAGCCGGTGGAGGCGGGATCGGGCGGCGGGCGGCTCGGGCCTCGGGGGCTCTCCCCGGGCCGGAGCGGGCTGGAGCGGTGCGCGGGTGGTGGCGCGCCACGTGGCAGGCGGCGGTTGGTGGTGGCGGATCTAGACGCGTCTGGCTCCGTCCGGACGTGTCCGGCGGCGGCGGAGATCCGATTTTTTAGGGTTAGGGGGGAGAAGATCCGGGAATTGGAAATGGGGGTCTATATATAGACATAGAGGGAGGTAGGAGAGTCCAAATGAGGTGCGGTTTTCGGCCACGCGATCGCGATCGAATGCTCTAGATGATGGAGAGGGTTTTGGTCGGTTTTGGGCCAAATTGGAGGGGTGTTGGGCTGCGACACACACGAGGCCTTCTCGGTCCCTCGGTTAAACGTTGGAGTATCAAACGAAGTACAAATGGTACGAAGCTTGACAGGCGGTCTACCGGTAGTAAACCAAGGCCACTTGGCAAGTCTCGGTCCAATCCAGAAATGTTTAATCCCCACACACGAAAGAAAGGTAGAAATGACCACCGGAGGAAAACGAAGCGCCGGAATGCAAAACGGACAACGGGGAAAATGCTCGGATGCATGAGATGAACACGTATGCAAATGCAATGCACATGATGACATGATATGAGATACATGACAATGATAACAACACACGGAGACACAGACCCGAACCCGAGAAAATAAAAATAATTTAACGCCGGAAATGGCAAGAGTTTTAGTACAAATTGGGTAAGTCATATCCGGGGTGTTACATTACCCTTACTATTTTTGTGTGTTCTAATGATTAATCTACTATATTAATCATGTATTATAGCTTTTGTTTCAATAAAGTGCCAAGTAAGACCTTTGGGAAGACTTGGGTGAAAGTTAATGTGGTCTTGCTGTAAAAAACAGAAACTTTGGGCTCACGAGATTAGCTGTCCTTTTTTACAGAAGAGTACGATTGAGTTGATTATTTTTTCATAAGATTAATAGAAAAATTCCTCACGTCCACCAATTTATTTTATAATTTTTGGAGTAGCAGAAGTATGGTTTGTGTTCAGATCATTACAGACTGTTCTGTTTCTGACAGATTCTGTTTTCATTGCATAGTTTGCTTGTTTTCTAGTTTCTATGGCTTACATTTATCAATATAAATTGTGAAAATGATATGGTAAATTAGGAATTGTGTGAGAACAATTATGAACCTTGTATTTGACAGTACCAAAGTGAATGGTTTACTCTTTATCATACTAACCTATCTCACGAAGTTCCGTTAAGTTTTGTGTGATTGAAGTTTTCAAGCTTTGGGTGAGATATCGATATGAGGAGAATAAGGAGTGGAAAGACCCTAAGCTTGGGGATGCCCAAGGAACTCCAAGGTAATATTCAAGGAAGACTCAAGCGCCTAAGCTTGGGGATGCCCCGGAAGGCATCCCCTCTTTCGTCTTCAAAACTATCGCTATACCCTACTCGGAGCTATATTTTTATTTGTCGCATGATATGTGTTTTTCTTGGAGAGTATTTTCAATTTTACTTGCCGTTTGAATAAAATCATTGGATCTGAAATCTTGAATGAAGAAGAATCCTCCTGTGTCTATTTAATTATTTGACTACTCAGTATTCTTCACTTATATCTTTTTGGAGTAGTTTGTCATTTACTCACGTGCTTCACATATATCCTATGAGTAAATGGTTGAATTAATTGAATATCATAAATTTGAATTTATATGCGTTTCATATGCTTACAACATGGGGAGTAATGACTTCACACATAATAAGTATAGGTAGTAAACTTATTGGAAGTTAGCAAACGCAGAATTGGTCACTTGAACAATTCATGAAAGAATATTGAAGGAAGAGAGATTTCACATATAAATATACTATCTTGGACATATTTTGTAATTGTGAGCACTCATTAGAATATGACGTGCTAAAAGGTTGATGTTGGACAAGGAAGACAACTTAATGGGTTATGTTTTCCTATATCCGAAACGTTATATTGTCTTGGATCATCCAACATGTTGAGCTTGCCTTTCCCCCTCATGCTAGCCAAATTTTTTGCACCAAGTAGAGATACTACTTGTGCTTACGAATATCCTTAAACCCAGTTTTGCCATGAGAGTCCACCATATCTACCTATGGATTGAGTAAGATCCTTCAAGTAAGTTGTCATTATTGCAAGCAATAAAAATTGCTCTCTAAATATGTATGATCTATTAGTGTGGAGAAAATAAGCTTTATACGATCTTGTGATGTGGAAGAAATAAAAGCGACGGACTGCATAATAAAGGTCCATATCACAAGTGGCAATATAAAGTGACATTCTTTTGCACTAAGATTTCGTGCATCCAACCATAAAAACACATGACAACCTCTGCTTCCCTCTGTGAAGGGTCTATCTTTTATTTTTGTCCTATACTTTATACAAGAGTCATGGTGGTCATCACCTTTCCTTTTTACACCTTTTCCTCTGGCAAGAACTTTGGGTTGGAGCGATCCAGATATATATATCCACTTGGATGTAGGTTTTCATAAATTATTATTGTTGACATTACCCTTGAGGTAAAAGGTTGGGAGGCGAAACTATGAGCCCCTATCTTTCTCTATGTCCAATTAAAACTTTGAACCCATAAATATCATGTGAGTGTTAGCAGTTGTGAAAGATTAAATGATAGTTGAGTATGTGGAGTTTGCTGAACCAAAGCTCTTACACAGACCCTTCCAGAAAATAAGATGAATTGCAATTGTTTGATGACTAAGAGCACGGTTTGTTAGTTTTCAAGGAAGTTTATGATCTATACATTAACATGTGAATAGCTTGTTACTTGATCATGAGAAGTTTTATGAGTTGAGATACTGTTATGATATATAATGATGCTATAAAAAGTGATTGAAACTATCATTGATCAAATTTATGCACTTGCTAGAATTCACACTTCATAAATTATTTCTTTTATCATTTACCTACTCGAGGACGAGCGGGAATTAAGCTTGGGGATGTTGATATGTCTCCAATGTATCGATAATTTATGAAGTATTCATGCCATGTTTACTATTGTTTTATATGATTTTGGTATGATTTGATTAGACTAACCCGGACTGACGTTGTTTTCAGCAGAACTACCGTGGTGTTGTTTTTGTGCAGAAATAAAAGTTCTCGGAATGCGATGAAAATCAATGGAGAATTTTTCTGGAAAATATAAAAAATACTAGAACAAAAATCTACCGGAGTGGAGTCTCATGGGCCCCACGAGGGTAGGGGGCACTTCCACCCTCCTGGGCGCGCCCCTGTGCCTCGTGGACTGCCCGTGGGGCCCCTGACTTGTTCTCGATGCCAACCTCTCCTATAAATACCCAAACCTCCAGAAATTAACCTAGATTGGAAGTTCCGCCGCCGCAAGCCTCTATAGCCACGAGAAATTAATCTAGGCCCTCTCTGGCACCCTGCCGGAGGGGAGCATCATCATCGGAGGGCATGGAGGAGGATCCCGGTGGGGCCATCATCACCATGAAGGTCAGGACTAGAGGGGGAACCTCTCGCCATCTAGGGGGAGGCCATGGAGGAGGAAGCACAAGGGGGAGAACCTCTCCTCCTCCTCTCTCTCTCTCTCTCAGTGGCGCCGGAGTGCCATCGGGAGGGGAATCATCGCCGCGGTGATCGTCTTTATCAACATCACCATCATCATCACCATCCTCATCTCTTTTACGCGGTCCACTCTCCCGCACCCGCTGTAATCCCTACTTGAACATGGTGCATTATGCCACATATTATGATCCAATGACGTGTTGCCATCCTATGATGTTTTGAGTAGATATCCTTTGTTTTTGGGTTGATTGTTGATCTATATTGGTATGAGTTATATGTTTTATTTTGGTGCTGTCCTATTATGCCCTCCATGTTGCGCAAGCGTGAGGGATTCCTACTGTAGGGTGTTGCAATACATTCATGATTCGCTTATAGTGGGTTGCTTGAGTGACAAAAGCATAAAACCGAGTAAGGGGGTTGTTGCGTATGGGATAAAGGGGACATGATGCTTTAATGCTATGGTTGGGTTTTACCTTAATGATCTTTAGTAGTTGCGGATGCTTGATAGAGTTCCAATCATAAGTGCATATGATCCAAGAAGATAAATTATGTTAGCTTATGCATCTCCCTCATATGAAATTGCAATGACGACTATCGGTCTTGTTAACAATTGCCTAAGACAATTCTGCACACCGATCCATCGTTATTCCACACTCGCTATTTATAATATTTAGTAATATATTCTAAATTTATGATAACAACACCTACTTTTATATTTTGGCTCTCCGATATCATACAAAGTTATCCTCTTCATACCCACACTGTAGTTTTATTTCTCGTTTCTAGTTGGAAGCAAACGTTCGGTGTACGTAGAGTCGTATCAGTGGCGGATAGGACTTGAGAGAATATTGATCTTACCTTTAGCTCCTTGTGGGGTTGACACTCCATACTTATCACTTCCACCATTGGGAATTGCTACGATGATTCCCTGCACTTGGGGATTATCACTGTTCTTCTTGAAGTTCCACTTCTTCCCTTTGCCCTTCTTCTTGAAACTAGTGGTCCTTTTAACCATCAACACTTGATGCTCCTTCTTGATTTCTACCTCCGCAACCTTTAGCATCGCGAAGAGCTCGGGAATTGTCTTTTCCATCCCTTGTATATTATAGTTCATCATGAAGCCTTTATAGCTTGGTGGCAGTGATTGAAGAACTCTATCAATGGCACTATCATCAGGAAGATTAACTCCCAGCTGAGTCAAGTGGTTGTGGTACCCAGACATTCTGAGTATATGTTCACTGACAGAACTATTCTCCTCCATTTTGCAGTTATAGAACTTGTTGGGGACTTCATATCTCTCAACTCGGGCATTTGCTTGAAATATTAACTTCAACTCCTAGAACATCTCATATGCTCCATGACATTCAAAACGTCTTTGAAGTCCTGATTCTAAGCCGTAAAGCATGGCACACTGAACTGTCGAGTAGTCATCAGCTTTGCTCTGCCAGACGTTCATAACGTCCGGAGTTGCTCCTGCAGTGGGTCTTGCACTTAGCGGTCTTCCAGGATGTAATTCTTCTGTGCAGCAATGAGGATAATCCTCAAGTTACAGACCTAGTCCGTGTAGTTGCTACCATCATCTTTCAACTTAGCTTTCTCTAGGAACTCATTAAAATTCAAGGGAACGGTAGCACGGGCCATAGATCTACAACAACATAGACATGGAAAAACTATCAGGTACTAAGTTCATGATAAATTAAAGTTCAATTAATCATATTACTTAAGAACTCCCACTTAGATAGACATCCCTCTAGTCATCTAAATGATCATGTGATCCATATCAACTAAACCATGTCCGATCATCACGTGAGATGGAGTAGTTTTCAATGGTGAACATCTGTATGTTGATCATATCTACTATATGATTCACGTTCGACCTTTCGGTCTTAGTGTTCCGAGGCCATATCTACATATGCTAGGCTCATCAAGTTTAACTCGAGTATTCTGCATGTGCAAAACTGGCTTGCACCCGTTGTAATTCCTTCAGTCATCCAACTCCACGCCATAGAGCTCCAAGCCGCCGCACCTGGGTCGTCTGCTCACTTTTTCACCAGCTACCCCATCCCAGACAACCAGTCGGAAGCAGCTGCGGAAGCCATCCGACAGGCTGACATGATGATGAAGCGGGTGAAGACGGTGCATGAGAACAGCCAGGCTGCCTACGACACCAGCGCTGCTCTTCGGGCCAATGTCCAGGTAAGTAGATTTTTCGACTGCTCTTTCTCTATGAGGATATGTTACCCGAAAAATCTTCTTCTATGCAATCTCCTGTTGTTTGCGTCGAATTAGAGCACCCACTGGGTGTTTTGTTGTTTTTGGTAGTTGCGTTCTTCCACTCGGTCTAGGAGAGTGGGATCTGAACCGGTGGGAGCACGCTAAGTGCACCCACTGGGTGGTAGTTGCGTTCTTCCACTCGGTCTGGGTGAGTGCTATCTGAACCGGTGGGGACACGTTAAGTGCACCCACTGGGTGTAGTCCTCGAGACCGCGGTCGACTGCTGGCAGTCGACTAGGGTCTGAGTTCTACTTTCCTTTCTTTTTCTTTTCTTACACTCGACTCAGGCGGACCGGTCGAGTAGAATCTGAACCGGTGGGGGCACGCCAAGTGCACCCAATGGGTGTAGTCCCCGAGACCGCAGTCGACTGCTAGCAGTCGACTGTGGTCTGAACAGTTTTTTGGGTCTTAATCAGCGGGGGCACGCCAAGTGCACCCGCTGGGTGTAGCCCCTGAGACCGCAGTCGACTGTGTGCAGTCGGCTGGGGTCTAAGCGAACTTCTTTAGGTTTTATTCACTCAGAAGTAAACAACCTTTGATCTTATCGACTGACCCGTCTTTGGCCTTCTGTAGAAGTCTTGTACTCTTATTTCCAAGTTTGCTAAACTTGAGGAAAAGCAAAGGCAACTCAACCTTGACTTGGAATTGGCCCAGCAGAATTTGAAGAAAGCTCAAGGCGAAGCCGCTGGTATGGAAGGTAATTGGCTGACGACTGACTTTCAATATATTTCTTTGATCTCTTGTTTGATTCGATTGCTTCTTTTGCAGAGAAAATGAAGTTGGATCTGGAGAACAAGGACTCGGACCTCACCACCGCGCAAAAAGCAGCCCAAGATAAAACTGCTCTCGTAGACCAAAAGCTTGCTTCAATCGGAACACTGGAAGGGGAGGTGAACAAACTGAAATCTTGTCTTAATGAAGCTAACCGCGAAGTGACTAGTCTGAAGAAGGACAAGGTTGTCCTGAATGAAAAGCTGGAGTCTGCAATCCGCAAGAGGAATGACACGGAAGCTTATCTGAGGACTCTTGCCAAGAAGCTCTATCTCACGCTAGAAGGTATTTCTTTTAACCCGACTGTGTTGATGCTTGCGATCAGATCTTGCTCGGTCGATTCACTAATTTTTGGCTGCAGAATTCTGCCAAGACTTCGACAAGGAAACTGGAAGGGTCGAGACGGGTCTGGACCCTATCACTTCTCCAGTCTGCGACGAAACTGCAATGAACGTGCTCCGACTGGAGTCCCATATCGCCAGCGCCACAAGCTACCTCATGCACCTGAAGGAGGTAGTCTCCTGAATCGACTCATCGCTTTGGCCGAGGGCGACGCTTCAAAATGACCTGGAATCCCTGATGGCTCGACTGAACGAGATCCCTGACCGAGTGCAAGAATGGAAGAAATCCTCCGCCCGGTGTGGTGCTGATGTGGCGCTGTCCTTGGTGCGAGTCCATTGCAAGGAGGCTCGTGAAGACAAGCTGGCTGCGATCAAAGTCGCTAACACCAAAAAGCATGATTTCCAGTCCTTCATGGAGACCTTCATTCCTGCCGCCACTCGGATCGCTAATGGGATCGACCTGGACTCATTCGTGGAGCCTGCCAGCCCTCCTCCGACCGAGTGAACAAACTTATGAAACTTGAATCTGCTTTAAATTTGCCTCGGAATGCCGAGTGATTGCTGTAACCGTTGAACAACTTTGGTCTTGATGCCCGAATACTTTTGATTTGCTTCTTGGAACTTTTAGGATTTATCCGAATTTGGTTTATCTCCGAATGTGCTTGCGTTTGCCTTTCGAATGGACTTTCCTCGCTGCTCGGCATAGTCTTCGCGTTGGAGATGCAGCTCTGAAGTGGTGGCTCCAGTCGACCTGCGCTTCGTCGTCCTTGCGGATAGGGATGGAGCGCACGTTGTACTTGTGCCGTAGCTCCGAAGGAAAAGGTTGCAGTCGACCTGCACCTCGCCGTCCTTGCGGATAGGGATGGAGCGGACGTTGTACTTGTGCCGTAGCTCCGAAGGAGAAGGTTGCAGTCGACCTGCACCTCGTCGTCCTTGCGGATAGGGGTATGTTTCAGACTTAGGCGAGTATTGGACTGCAGCTAAGCCCCCCGAGTGGGAGGATTGCTCTCCACTCGGTAGGATTTTTTCAAACTTAGGCGAGTACTGGACTGCAGCTAAGCCTCCTAGTGAGAGAACTTAGGCGAGTACTGGACTGCAGCTAAGCCTCCAAGTGGGAGGATTACTCTCCACTTGGTAGGATTTTTTCAAACTTAGG
>NC_041382.1:416849200-416869333 GCF_002162155.2 Triticum dicoccoides
CTAAGCCTCCGAGTGGGAGGATTGCTCTCCACTCGGTATGATTTTTTTTAAACTTAGGCGAGTACCGGACTGTAGCTAAGCCTCCTAGTGAGAGAACTTAGGCGAGTACTGGACTGCAGCTAAGCCTCTGAGTGGCAGGATTGCTCTCCACTCGGTAGGATTTTCTTCAAACTTAGGCGAGTACCAGACTGCAGCTAAGCCTCCTAGTGAGAGAACTTAGGCGAGTACTGGACTGCAGCTAAGCCCTCGAGTGGGAGGATTGCTCTCCACTCGGTAGGATTTTCTTTCGAACTTAGGCGAAATGGATTCGCGACTAAGCCCACCCGCTGGGGCATTTCAGAAGTAAATAAGAACACAACAATCGAATGAGAGGACCGTAAGCTCTTGTCTTTGATAAACAAATTACAAAGGTGTTTCTTATTACATTTTATTCGAACGAGTGCTTAAGTATAAAAGGGGCGGAGCAGCTCCGCGTTCCAAGCCCGTGGCTCGTCTTTCTGATGCTCAATACTATAAAGATGGTATGCTCCATTGTGGAGAACTTTGGTGATGATGAAGGGGCTTCCCAAGTCGGGGCGAGCTTGTGTGGTTTCTGTTGATCTACTCGAAGAAGCAGGTCTCCTTCTTGAAAGGCTCGACCCTTCACATTTCTGGCGTGGAATCGACGCAAGTCTTGCTGATAAATGGTCGACCGGATCAAAGCCATCTCCCTTTCCTCCTCTAAGAGATCGACTGAATCTTGTCGGGCCTGCTCTGCTTCCTATTCGGAGAAGAGCTCGACTTGGGGTGCGTTGTGGGGCAGGTCACTTGGCAGAACAGCTTCGGCTCCACAAACTAAGAAGAAATGAGTTTGTCCGGTCGACCGATTAGGAGTTGTCCTTAAACCCCACAGAACTGACGGAAGTTCATCAACCCAAGCGCCTGCCGCATGTTTGAGATCACGCATCAGTTGAGGTTTCAGTCCTTTGAGAATTAGGCCATTGGCTCTTTCTGCTTGTTCGTTCGACTGCAGGTGAGCGACCGAAGCATAGTCGACTCGAGTGCCTTGAGAAGCGCAGAAAGCTCTGAACTCATCGGAATCGAAGTTCAACCCATTGTCTGTGATGATGCTGTGTGGAACTACATATCTGAATGTCAATTCTCTGATAAAATTGACAGCGGTGCTAGCATCAAGGTTCTTGATAGGTTTAGCTTCGATCCATTTGGTAAACTTGTCGACTGCAACGAGCACGTGAGTGAAGCTGCTCTTGCCAGTTCTCAGTGGTCCAACCATATCCAGTCCCCAAACAGCAAAGGGCCAGATGAGGGGGATGGTCTTCAAGGCTAACGCTGGCTTGTGAGACATGTCAGAGTAAAACTGGCAACCTTCACATCTGTCGACTATATCTTTCGCCATTTCATTTGCTCATGGCCAATAGAATCCAGCTCGGTATGCTTTAGCCACGATGGCCCGAGAGGACGCATGGTGACCACAGGTCCCCGAGTGGATTTCATTGAGGATCATTCGACCTTCTTCTGGTGTTATGCATTTCTGACCGACTCCAGTCACACTTTCCCTGAATAGTTGTCCTCTTATCACAGTAAAGGCCTTGGATCGATGGATGATCTGTCGAGCCTCTTCCTCATCCTCTGGGAGTTCTTTCCTGAGGATGTATGCAATGTAGGGCACCGTCCAGTCGGGAGTAATGGCCAGAACCTCCATGATCAGGTCGACCACGGCTGGGACCTCGACTTCAATCGGATCTGTGGCGCTCTTAGGTTGCAGGGGCTCTTTAGTAAAAGGATCTTCCTGAACTGTCGACGTGTGAATATGCTCCAAAAACACATTGCTGGGAATGGCTTCTCTCTTGGAACCTATCTTTGCCAAGTCATCGGTTGCTTGATTTTTTAGTCAGGGTATGTGGTGGAGCTCTAACCCCTCAAACTTCTTCTCAAGCTTCCTCACCGCGTTGCAGTAACCAGTCATGGCTGGGCTTCTGACGTCCCACTCCTTCATCACTTGATTAACCACCAAATCTGAGTCGCCATAGACCATGAGGCGACGGACGCCGAGTGAGATGGCCATGCGCAACCCATACAGGAGTGCTTCATATTCTGCTTCATTGTTGGAGGAATCAAAGTGAATCTGGAGGACATATCTGAGCCTGCCTCCTCAGGGGGATACCAGAACTACCCCAGCACCAGAACCATTCAGCATTTTGGATCCGTCAAAGAACATGGTCCAGTGCTCTGAGTGAGCTTGAGTCGGCAGTTGCTGTTCGATCCACTCGGCGAGGAAATCTACTATTGCTTGGGACTTGATAGCTTTCTTTGCCTCAAACTTGATATCTGAGGGAAGGAGTGCAATCGCCCATTTTGCCACTCGACCAGTTGCATCTCTATTGTGTGCAGAATCTCCGACAATGGAGCGTCGCTGACGACTGTAACAGAGTGATCAGAGAAATAGTGTGCAACCTTCTTCGTGGTCATGTAAATCCCATAGACAAGCTTCTGATAGTGAGGATATCTCTGCTTTGACGGGGTCAGGACTTCAGAAATATAATAAACTGGGCGTTGAACTTTATAAGCTTTTCCTTCTTCTTCCCGCTCGACCGTAAGTACTGTACTGACGACTTGTCTAGTGGCTGCTATATAAAGCAGTAGAGGCTCTTTGCTGATTGGAGCAGCAAGCACCGGCTGGGTGGAAAGGAGGGATTTTAGCTCTGCAAATGTTGTATCAGCTTCTGGGGTCCACTCGAACTTATCTGATTTCTTCATCAGTCGGTAAAGAGGCAACACCTTTTCACCGAGGCGAGAAATGAATCGACTTAGGGCGGCCAAGCAACCAGTAAGCTTATGGACATCATGCACACGCACATGGCGTTTCATTCGGAGTATAGCCCCCACTTTCTCTGGGTTGTCGATTCCTCGTTCGGAAACAAGGAAACCGAGTAATTTTCCGCCCAGAACTCCAAACATGCACTTCGATGGATTGAGCTTGATATCATACCTTCTGAGGTTGGCAAAGGTTTCAGCAAGGTCAGTCAGTAGGTCGGAACCTTTACGTGACTTGACCACAATGTCATCCATGTATGCTTCCACATTCCAACTGATTTGAGTGAGTAGGCACTTCTGAATCATCCGCATGAATGTGGCTCCGGCATTCTTCAAACCGAATGGCATTGTGACATAACAGAAGCACCCAAACGGGGTGATAAAAGCTATCTTTATCTCATCGGGCCCGTACAGACGGATCTGGTGGTACCCGGAGTAGGCGTCCAAAAAGGACAAATGCTCGCACCCTGCAGTCGAGTCAACTATCTGGTTGATGCGAGGGAGAGGAAAGTGATCTTTCGGGCAGACCAGATTGATATGCTTGAAATCAATGCACATGCGAAGTGAGTCATCCTTCTTTGGGACCATGACAACATTGGCTAACCACTTGGAGTGGTATCTCTCGGATAAACTCAGCTGCCAAAAGCCGAGCCACCTCTTCACCGATTGCCTTTCTTTTTTGTACGGCGGACCATCGCAAAAGATGCTCAGCCAGTCCCCTGGGAACACCCAGCATGTCAGAAGGCTTCCATGCAAAGATGTCCCAGTTCTCATGGAGGAACTGGACGAGCGCTTCTTCCTATTTGGAGTCGAGTGTGGTTGAAATCTGAGTCGGAGCAGCATTGGGATCTGTTGGGTGAATGTGAATCGACTTCGTTTCACCGGACGATTGGAATGCTGAATCTGTGGCTGGCTTCTTGGCTCACAACAAGTTACTCGGATCTACATTTTTCTGGTATTCTTGCAATTCTACCACGGCCATCTGAGCATCGGCGATCTTTGAGCCCTTCTGGAAGCACTCTTCTGCCTTCTTACGATTACCAGAGATAGTGATCACTCCTTTGGGACCAGGCATCTTCAGTTTGAGGTACACGTAACACGGTCGAGCCATAAATCGTGCATAAGCTGTCCTGCCCAGAATTGCATGATAAGCACTCTGGAAATCCACAACTTCAATGTCAACTTTTCTTTGCGGTAATTTTTAGAAGCACCGAAAACCACGTCGAGCGCAATCTGACCGACGGATGCAGCCTTCTTGCCTGGGATGACCCCATGGAAACTCATATTGCTTTCACTGAGTCTGGACATCGGAATGCCCATTCCCTTCAACGTCTCTGCATGCAGTATGTTCAGGCCACTGCCACTGTCCATCAGGACCTTTGTCAGTCGAGTGCCTTCGACCACCGGGTCGATCACCAGTGCTTGCCTCCCAGGGGTGGCTATGTGCGCTGGATGGTCAGACTGGTCGAATGTAATAGCAGTCTGTGACCACTTCAAGTAACTGGGTGTCACCGGAGCGACCATGTTCACTTCTCCATTGATGACTTTCAATCAAATTTTGCTCTCAACGTCAGCAAAAATCATCAGAGTGGAATTCACATGGGGATAACCATCATCATCTCCTTCCTCATCCTCAGCCTTGTCTGCTTCCTTCTCCTTTTCCTTGGGCTATTTCTCTCGGAATTGCTGGATTAGGAGTCGACACTGCCGAGTGGTGTCCTTCGGGTAAATGAAATTACCCTCTTCATCTTTTTTTGGTGTGGATGTGGCACGGCAAATCCAACACGTCATTTCCATCTTGATCTTTTACTTTCTTGGGGTTCCACGGCCCCTTTGGCTTCCCCTTGAACTTTCCTTGAACCACAGCCAAGGCTTCACTAGGAGCAGCTGGCTCGGCCTTGCGCTTTTGTTTCCGACCAGAGTTTCCTCCTCCGGCTTCGTGGGCGACTGCTTTGTGCTTGCCACTCCGGAGTCGTTCTTCTTCTTCACCATTGGCATACTTGGTGGCAATTTCCATCATCCGAGCCAGAGTCATATTTCCTATTCGGCCGAATTTCATATTCAACTCCTGCTACCTGACACCTTCCTTAAAGGCACAAATTGCCTGATGATCTGACACATCTTCTACTGTGTGGTGTAGGGTGATCCATCTATGGATATAATCCCTCAAAGTTTCATTCGGTTTTTGAACACAACACTGTAATTCTGTCAAACCTGCCGGCCATTTGCAAGTGCCCTCGAATGTTCTGACAAACACTCGAGCGAGATCTTCCCAAGTATAAATACTGCCAGGCGTCAACTGATTCAGCCATGCTCTAGCCGAGCCCTCCAACATCAGAGGAAGGTGTTTCATGGCCACTTCATCATTGCCGCCACCAATCTGGATAGCCACTCGGTAGTCTTCAAGCCAAGTGTCAGGCTTGGACACACCAGTGAACTTACTGACTCCAGTCACCAACCTGAAGTTGGGGGGAATCACTGCAGCTCTGATAGCTCTGCTGAAGCACTCTGGACCTGAGACATGCGCTCTGTTGTTGGTTTGCGGACCCCTGTCATGGCCTTCTCGGTGAGCTCTGTTTCTGTCGACCAAACCCTGAACGAGAATAGATCTCACATCAAAGCCTGGCTCCCTGGGGTCGACTGGAATACCTTGCCCAACACTCTGAGGGCGTCTATCTTCATGTTGCCGAGGCATGTATGACCCACTCCTTGGGGGAGGAGTGGGAACTCGACGACGATCACCACGATCGACTCGGTGATCATACTGCTCACGGTTCCTGTACTGATCTCATCGATCTCCACGTCCCTCACGCCTCGGGGGCGATCTTGGGCTATGGGCCGACTGAACTATGTCCGCAACCATGGACCTTCTATGGATCCTATTCCGCGACTGGGATACAACCGTATTCTATTCTCTCGCCGCCCGGAGCAAGGCTCGGATTTGCACCAGACCTCGGCCAGCTTCCGAATGGGAAGGTTGAATCGACTCCGCTATCCTGGCAGCATCTACTAGATTCTGGATCGGGGTTTGGTATACCTGAGTCGGAGGAGGAAAAAGTTGGCGTCGACTGGATTCGGGAGCACGCTGCCGAGCGCGATCGTCGAGTGCGCGCTGGAGGTTCTGCAGTCGAGTGCGCTCAGCCAAGTTGGCCAAGCGCGCCTGCTCCAAGGCCTGGGCCTCAGGGGTTTCTCCAACTATAGGAGTATGCAGTGCATCCATGTTCCAGCGGCGAAGTTCCTCCCTCTGCTACGAAGAGAGGGGTTCGGGGCGGTACTCCTCGTGAACGCGCGACGGATCGCCGTTCCCGTCGCCTCCGTCTTCACGGTTGAAGCCAGGAGGGCTGCGTGGTCCATTGACCATCTGGACTTCCGCCGCTAGGTCACTGCTGTCGCACTCGGATGCAGTCTCCATGGAGCCAGTCGACAGATCGAACAGGCCGTAGAGAGTTTCGTCAGGCTCGATCGCCGCGACTTGAGGGGTGGCTGACTGGCGGGCCACCGCATGCTTCACCCACCCCTTAAGCCTCGACCGACCGGAGCGTTTGCTCCGGCGGGCCGCAGGGAGGGGGAAAGCTGCTGGAGTCGACTGGTATTGGGTCGACAGCTGCCGCAGGAGGACGCCGTGGACGCACACGCGAAAGTGCGTCGCCCCGCGGGCGGGGACCGCGTCGGTGTCTAGTGGGGCCTCCTGAAGCCGAGCGGAGTCGTCGGCGACAAACACGAGCGCGCCAAGACAAATCTCTCGGCCCTCAGCCAAACCTCCGCCTGGAACCATGATGAAGGGGATCAGAAAAATTGCAACTTCTCCAACAAGTCGGTAAGACACCTGCCCCAAGGTGGGCGCCAACTGTCGTGGTTCTAAGAATGACAGTATAATAGGGGGGTAGGAATGTAGAGGCAAGATCCTAGCTATGGAGGAGTTGTACGCACGAGTTTTACAAGTTCAGGCCCTTCTCGGAGGAAGTAACAACCCTACATCTCGGAGCCCGGAGGCGGTCGACTGAATATATGCGTGTGAATTACAGAAAGTGCGAACCCCTGTCCCAGAGGAGGGGGTGGCTTATATAGAGTGCGCTAGGACCCCAGCTCCCCTCCGTTACACAGGGTTCAATGTCCATAAAGGAGGAGCGTTACTGGTAACGTCTGAAGTAAAGTGTTGTAAATGCCCATAAAGCTATGGTTTAAACCCTAACCGTTGCGGAGTGGAGGGTTTCTCATCTTCTGGTGGTCGAGTGAGCACATCTTCATGGTCAAGTGGATGATGGTTTCTCTTCGACTGCTTCTGATTCTTTGTAGAGATGTCCTTGTGGAGGGTATGTTGGACAGATCCATGACCCTACCCTAGGTACATAGCTTCATCAATGCTTAAGTCAGTCCGAATCATGTTAGTAATTGCCACATTTTATAATTATGAAATTTGGCAAATGAACATCAAAACTGTATTCCTTAATGGATCTCTTAAAGAAGAGTTGTATATGATGCAACCAGAAGGTTTTGTCGATCCTGAAGGTGCTAACAAAGTGTGCAAGCTCCAGTGATCCATCTATGGACTGGTGCAAGCATCTCAGATTTGGAATATACGCTTTGATGAGGTGATCAAAGCATACGGTTTTATACATTCTTATGGTGAATCCTATATTTACAAGAAAATGAGTGGGAGCTCTGTAGCATTTCTGATATTATATGTGGATGACATATTATTGATTGGAAATTATATAGAATTTCTTGATAGCATAAAAGGATACTTGAATAAGAATTTTTCAATAAAAGACCTCGGTGAAGCTACTTGCATATTGAGCATCAAGATCTATAGGGATAGATCAAGACACTTAATAGAACTTTCAAAAAACACATACCTTGATAAGATTTGAAGAAGTTCAAAATGGTTCACTCCAAGAAGGAGTTCTTGCTGTATTACAAGGTGTGAAGTTGAGAAAGACTGAAAGCCCGACCACGACAGAAGATAAAGAGAGAATGAAAGTCATTCCCTATACCTCAGCCATAGGTTCTATATGATATGCCGTGCTGTGTACCACACCTGATGTGTGTCTTGCCACTTATCTGGCAAAGAGGGTACAAGAGTGATCCAGGAGTGGACCACTGGACAGTGGTCAAAATTATCCTTAGTTACCTAAGAGGACTAAGGAGATATTTATCGATTATGGAGTTAATAAAGAGTTCGTAGAAAGGGTTATGTCAATGCAAGCTTTGACGCTGATCCAGATGACTCTGAGTCTCAATCTGGATACATATTGCAAGTGGGAGTAATTAGCTAGAGTAGCTCTATGTAGAGCATTGTAGACATAGAAATTTGCAAAACACATACGGATCTGAATGTGGCAGACCCGTTGACTGAACCTCTCTCACAAGCAAAACATGATCACAACTTAGCACTCTTTTGGTGTTAATCACATGGCGATGTGAACTAGATTATTGACTCTAGTAAACCCTTTTGGTGTTGGTCACATGGCGATGTGAACTATGGGTGTTAATCACATGGCGATGTGAACTATTGGTGTTAATCACATGGTGATGTGAACTAGATTATTGACTCTAGTGCAAGTGGGAGGCTGATGGAAATATGCCCTAGAGGCAATAATAAAATGTTTATTATTATATTTCCTATATCATGATAAAGGTTTATTATTCATGCTAGAATTGTATTGACCAGAAACTTAAATACATGTGTGAATACATAAACAAATACGGTGTCCCTAGTGTGCCTCTACTAGACTAGCTCATTGGTCAAAGATGGTTAAGGTTTCCTAACCATTGACATGAGTTGTCATTTGATAACGGGATCACATCATTAGGAGAATGATGTGATGGACAAGACCCATTCGTTAGCTGATACGTCTCCAACGTATCTATAATCTATGAAGTATTCATGCTGTTATTTTACCATTCGTGGGTGTTTTACAATCATTTTATAACAACTTTATATCATTTTTGGCGACTAACCTATTTACCCAGTGCCCAGTGTCAGTTGCTGCTTTTTGCTTATTTTTTACATCGCAGAAAATCAAAATCGAACGGAGTCCAAACACTGCGAAACTTTACGGAGATTTTTTTGGACCAGAAGGAACCCGTTGGGCCAGAGCTGCACCTGGGGGGGGGGTGCCCCTAGGGGGGCACAACCCACTAGGGCGCGCCAGGCCCCCCTGGTGCGCCCATGTGGGTTGTGCTCACCTCGGTGGCCTCCCACACCCCCTCTTTGCACTATGAATTCCCAAATATTCCGAAACCCTTCGGGGTTAACCAAGATCAGAAGTTCCACCGCCGTAGGGCTCCGTAGCCACCGAAAACCAATCTAGACCCGTTCCGGCACCCTGCCGGAGGGGGGAATCATCTCCGGTGGCCATCTTCATCATCCCGGCGACCACCACGATGAGGAGGGAGTAGTCCACCCTTGGGGCTGAGGGTTTGTACCAGTAGCTATGTGTTTAATCTCTCTCTCTCTCTCTCTCTCTCTCGTGATCTATATCATGGGCTTTGTTAATATAGTCGGGTCATATGATGTTTCTCCCCTCTATACTCTTGTTTTGATGAATTGAATCTTTACCCTTTGAAGTTTTGTCTTGTCGAATTGAATATTCAGAGATGAGAACACATGATATATGTCTTGCGGTATGAATACTTGAGGTGACAATTGGGGTATCTTATTGATTCACTTGATATATGTTATGGCATTTAACTCACGGATTCCCGCGGTGATATTGGGGTAATCTATGCATTGGGGTAGATGCACATTTTTCTCCGACGGAAACTTCGGGGTCTATTTATAGTTCTTTGTGTGGATTCAGTATTATGAATATGAATATGCTTTGGTGTTATTCTAGTACGAACTCTAGGATAGATCGAACGGAAACAATAGCTTTGTGTTATTTTAGTATGAACTCTTGAATAGATCGATTGGAAAGAATAGCTTTGAGGTGGCTTCGCACCCTACAAACAATTCCTACCTTTTGTTCTCCGCTAATAGGAACTCGGGAGTCATTCTTTGTTGTACTTTGAGGGATAATCATATGATCCAACTATGTTAGCATTGTTGAGACATTGCACTAGCGAAAGTACGGACCCTAGGCCTTGTTTTTAAGCATTGAAATATCGGTTTTGTGCCCGTTTACTATTTTCTACCTTGCTGTTTTTATTTATTCAGATTATAAAAATATATTTCTACCATCCATATTACACTTCTATCACCATGTCTTCACCGAACTACTGCACCTATACAATTTGCCATTGTATTGGGTGTGTTGTGGACACAAGAGATTTCTTGTATTTGGTTGCAGGGTCGTTTGAGAGAGACCATCTTTATCCTACACCTCTCACGGATTGATAATCCTTAGGTCATCCACTTGAGGAAAATTGCTACTGTCCTACAAAACTCTACGCTTGGAGGCCCAACACGTGTCTACAAGAATAAAGTTGCATAGTAGACATCATTAGCTTAGCATAATGATTGTTCAGTTTTATTGCTATTGCTTTCTACATGTCAAATACATATTCCTTCGACTATGAGATTATGCAACTCCCGGGTACCGGAGGAATGCCTTGTGTGCTATCAAATGTCACAACGTAACTGGCTGATTATAAAGATGCTCTACAGGTATCTCCGAACATGTTTGTTGAGTTAGCATAGATCGAGATTAGGATTTGTCACTCCGAGTATCGGAGAGGTATTTCTGGGCCCTCTCAGTAATACACATCATAAGATTGCAAGCAAATGACTAAGGAGTTAGTCACGAGGTGATGTCTTACGGAACGAGTAAAGAGACTTGCCGGTAACGAGATTAAACTAGGTGTAGAGATACCGACGATCAAATATCGGGCAAGTAACATACCGATGGACAAAGGTACGTACGTTGTCATAACAGTTTGATCGATAAAGATCTTCATTGAATATGTAGGAGCCAATATGGGCATCTAGGTTCCGCTATTAGTTATTGACCGAAGAGGTGTCTCGGTCATGTCTACATAGTTCTCGAACCCATAGGGTCCGCATGCTTAACATTCATTGACGATATTGTGTTATATGAGTTATGTGATTTGGTGACCAAATGTTGTTAGGAGTCCCGGATGAGATCACAGACATGATGAGGAGTCTCGAAACGATCGAGAGGTAAATAATGATATTTAGGACGATGGTATTTGGACACCGAAAGTGTTTCAGGACATATCGGGAAGGAATCGGGTCACTGGAAGGGGTTCCGGGCACCCCCGGCAAGATATGGCCTTATGGGCCAAAAGGAGGGGACAAACCAGCCTAAAGGGGGCTGGAGTGCCCCCTCCCTTGTTTGGCCAGCCCCAGGGAAGGAAAAGGGGGAGGGCTAGCCCCTCCTGCCTTTCCTGAAGGAAATATGCCCTAGAGGCAATAATAAAGATGTTATTTATATTTCCTTATATCATGGTAAATGTTTATTATTCATGCTATAATTGTATTAACCGGAAAGTTGATACATGGGTGAATACATAGACAAAACAAAGTGTCCCTAGTATGCCTCTACTTAACTACCTCGTTAATCAAAGATGGTTAAGTTTCCTGACAATAGACATGTGTTGTCATTTGATGAGCGGGATGACATCATTAGGAGAATGATGTGATGGACAATACCCATCTGTTAGCGTAGCATGTTGATCGTTCAGTTTTTTTGCTATTGCTTTCTTCATGAGTTATACATATTCCTTTGACTATGAGATTATGCAACTTCCCAAATACCGGAGGAACACCTTGTGTGCTATCAAACGTCACAACATAACTGGGTGATTATAAAGACGCTCTACAGGTGTCTCCGAAGGTGTTTGTTGGGTTGGCATAGATCGAGATTATGATTTGTCATTCCGAGTATCGGAAAGGTATCTCTGAGCCCTCTCGGTAATGCACATCATGATAAGCCTTGCAAGCAATGTGACTAATGAGTCAGTTGTGAGATGATGCATTGCGGAATGAGTAAAGAGACTTGCCAGTAACGAGATTGAACTAGGTATGAGGATACCGACCATCGAATCTCGGGCAAGTAACATACCGATGACAAAGAGAATGACGTATGTTGTTATGCGGTTTGACCGATAAATATATTGATAGAATATGTAGGAACCAATATGAGCATCCAGGTTTTGCTATTGGTTATTGACCAGAGATGTGTCTCGGTCATGTCTACATAGTTCTCGAACCCGTAGGGTCCGCACGCTTAACATTCGATGATGATTTGTATTATGAGTTATGTGATTTGATGAACGAAGATTGTTCGGAGTCCCGGATGAGATCACGGACATGATGACAAGTCTCGAAATGGTCGAGAGGTAAAGATTCATACATTGGAAGTTTGCATTTGAACATCAGAATGGTTTCGAGTGGTTCAGGCATTTTTCCGGAGTACCATGAGGTTACCGAACCCCCCCGGGAGAAGTATTGGGCCTATTAGGCCTTATTGGAAGAGAGGAGAAAGGACACGTGAGAGGGGAGCCCCCCCTTGCCCAAACCGAATTGGACTAGGGGAGAGGGCCGGCACCCCTCTTTGCTTCTCCCTCTCTCTCTCCCTTCCCCTTTTCCCTCTCCGGTGGAAGGAAGGAGGGGGGCGAATCCTACTCGGAGTAGGAGTCCAAGTAGGACGCCCCCCTTATGGCGCGCCCCCTTAGTCCGTCCACCTCCCCCTTTATATACGGAGGAGGGGGCACCCCAAAGGCACAATAGACATGTCTTAGCCGTGTGCGGTGCCCCCCTCCATAGTTTACCACCTCGGTCATATCGTCGTAGTGCTTAGGTGAAGCCCTACGCCGGTAACTTCATCATAACGGTCACCACACCATCGTGTTGACGGAACTCTCCCTCGTCCTCAACTGGATCAAGAGCTCGAGGGACGTCATCGTGCTGAACGTGTGCTGAACACGTAGGTGCCGTACGTTCGGTGCTTGGATCGGTTGGATCGTGAAGGCGTTTGACTACATCAACCGCGTTACTAAATGCTTCCGCTTTCGTTCTATGAGGGTATGTCGACACACTCTCACCTCCCATTTCTATGCATCTCCTAGATAGATCTTGCGTGATGGTAGGAATTTTTTTTGAAATACGACGTTCCCCAACATTTCCCTCTCATCGGAGAAAGGAAAAGGGGGGGGGGGCGCCACCCTCCCCTGCCTTTCCCTGCACTCCAAATAAGGAAAGGGGGGCGCAGGGACCCCAAGTAGGATTCCTCCTTCTTGGGTGCCTCCTTTGGCTGCTCCTCCCTCCCTCCCCCTATATATATGTGGGAGGGTGCCTAGCACACGACAATTGCCTAGCCGTGTGCGACGCCCCCTCCATCGTTTACACCCCCGGTCATATTTTCGTAGTGCTTAGGTGAAGCCCTGCGGAGATCACTTCACTATCACCGTCACCACGCCGTCATGCTGACGGAACTCAACTACTACCTCAATGTCTTGCCGGATCAAGAAGGCGAGGAACGTCACCGAGCTGAACGTGTGTAGAACACGGAGGTGCCATGCGTTCGGTACTTGATTGGTTGAAGCACGAAGAAGTTCGACTACATCAACCGCGTTGTGAAACGCTTCTGCTTACGGTCTACGAGAGTACATAGACACACTCTCCCCCTCGTTGTTATGCATCTCCATGGATAGATCATTGCATGTGCGTAGAATTTTTTTGTTTTCCATGCAATGATTCCCAACAAAAACTGCATTCCTTAATGGATTTCTTAAAGAAGAGTTGTAGATGATGCAACCAGAAGGTTTTGTCAATCCTAGAGGTTCTAACAAAGTGTGCAAACTCCAACGATCCATCTCTGGACTGGTGCAAGCATCCCGGAGTTGGAATATACGCTTTGATGAGGTGATCAAAGCATATGGTTTTACACAGACTTTCGGTGAAGGCCTGTATTTACAAGAAAGGGAGTCGGAGCTCTGTAGCATTTCTAATATTATATGTGGATGCCATTTTGTTGATTGGAAATGATATAGAATTTCTGGATAGCATAAAAGAATACTTGAATAAGAATATTTCAATGAAAGACCTTGGTGAAGCTGCTTACATATCAGGCATCAAGATCTATAGAAATATATCAAGACGCTTGATAAGATTTTCAATGAGTACATACCTTGACAAGATTTTGAAGGAGTTCAAAATGGATCAGTCAAAGAAGGAGTTCTAGCATGTATTGTAAGGTGTGAATTGAGTAAGACTCAAAGCCCGACCACGGCAGAAAATAGAGAGAGAGAGAGATAATGAAAGTCATTCCCTATGCCTCAGCCATAGGTTCTATAAAGTATGTCATGCTATGTACCAGACCTATTGGGTACCTTTCCATGAGTTTGGCAAGGTGGTACAATAGTGATCCAAGAGTAGATCACTTCATAGTGGTCAAAATTATCCTTAGTTACCTAAGAGGACTAAGAAATGTTTCTCAGTTATGGAAGTGATAAAGAGTTTGTCGTAAAGGGTTACGTCGATGCAAGCTTTAACACGGACTCAGATGACTCTAAGTCTCAATCTGGATACGTATTAAAAGTGGGAGCAATTAGCTAGAGTAGCTCCATCCAGAGCATTGTACACATAGAAACTTGCAAAATACATACAGATCTGAATGTGGTAGAGCCGTTGACTAAACCTCTCTCACAAGCAAAACATGATAAAACCTTAGTACTCTTTGGGTGTTAATCACATGGCGACGTGAACTATGGGTGTTAATCACATGGCGATGTGAACTAGATTATTGACCCTTGTGCAAGTGGGAGACTGAAGGAAATATGCCCTAGAGGCAATAATAAAGTTGTTATTTTATATTTCCTTATTCATGATAAACGTTTATTATTAATGCTAGAATTTTATTGATCGGAAACTTAAATACATGTGTGAATACATAAACAAATACCGTGTCCCTTGTATGCCTCTACTAGACTACCTCGTTGATCAAAGATGGTTAAAGTTTCCTAACCATGAACATGTGTTGAAATTTGATAACGAGATCACATCATTAGGAGAATGATGATGGACAAGAACCATTCATTAGCTTAGCATAATGATCATTTAGTTTTATTGCTATTCCTTTCTTCATGTCAAATACATATTCCTTCGACTATGAGATTATGCAACTCCCGGATACCATAGGAATACCTTGTGTGCTATCAAACGTCATAACGTAATTGGGTGCTCATAAAGATGCTCTACAGGTGTCTCTGAAGGTGTTTGTTGAGTTGGCATAGATCGAGATTAGGATTTGTCACTCTGAGTATCGGAGAGGTATGTCTGGGCCCTCTCGGTAATACACATCATAAGAAGCCTTGCAAGCAAATTGACTAATGAGTTAGTTGCAGGATGATGTATTACGGAATGAGTAAAGAGACTTGGCAATAACGGGATTGAACTAGGTATGAAGATACCACGATCGAATCTCGGGAAAGTAACATATCGATGGACAAAGGGAATTACCTATGTTGTCATAACGGTTCGACTGATAAAGATCTTCGTATAATATGTAGGAGCCAATATGGGCATCCAGGTTACGCTATTGGTTATTGATAGGAGAGGTGTCTCGGTCATGTCTACATAGTTCTCGAACCCATAGGGTCCGCACGCTTAACGTTTGTTGACGATATAGTGTTATATGAGTTATATGTTTTGGTGTCCGAATATTGTTCGAAGTCCCGGATGAGATCACGAACATGACGAGGAGTCTTCAAATGGTCGAGAGGTAAATATTGATATATAAGACGGTGATATTTGGACACCGGAAGTGTTTCGAGACGTACCGAAAAGGAATCGGGTCATCGGAAGGGGTTCCGGCACCCCCTGGCAAGTTATGGGCCTTATGGGCCAAACAAGGGGACAGACCAGCCCACAAGGGGGCTGGTGTGCCCCCTCCCTTGTTTGGCCGGCTCTAGGGAAGGAAAAGTGGGAGGGCTACTGTAACGCCCCGAGACCGACGCTTTAGTTGCCCTTCCTTTTATTTTAGTTGTTGATGTGTGTTTATTATGTTGGTTGCATTATCATAATTATTTTTGCATATTTCATTCCTATATGTCTAAGCCATGATCATGTCGAATGCCTTTGTCATATTTTGCATTGCATCATGGTCATCTTGCTTGTTGTTGCATGTGCATTTTATTTGTGTATGTCTTGGTGTGATCTCTTTCTCTTCATCTCCATTGCTGTTGGCATCTTCACCCTTCAAGTTAGTCCATCTCCAAGCAAACCCCATCTCCTTCTTCCTTTCTTCTAAATTCTAGCCATTTACTCGAGTGACATTTTTTCCTGCCTCAAATAATATTCACTCTTTCCCTGTAAATCCAACACGTTTCATTTAACTTTTCTGTCAAGTTTCAGCTCTTTTGAAGATGATTTGGTTCGGTTCAAAAATGACTCAAGTTTGAAGTTAATTCAAACTTGGCTTATTTTTCTACCTCTAAAAATGGCCAAAGCAATTTATTCAAATAGTGCATATCTCCAGGAGCTCATTTTAATTCTCATCCTTGCTTCTACATTCTCCATGCTCTCTGTTATTTTTTGTAACTATTTCCTGTCTGAAGGAATTCAAAAAAAGGGCAGCAGCAGCTCAGCGCAGCAGAGAGCATGCCAAGAAGCGCACAGCCCGGCAGACCCGCAGCCTTCTAAGGCCCAGCCGAACGACCCACCGGCCTCTTATGCCTGCCAGGCCGGCCCATTTGCCTAAGGCCCACCTAACCCTCTCTCGCTTCATCTCTCCCTCGTTCTCCTCCCTCGTGCCACCACCCATGTATCGCCAGGGAAGGAGAGCCCCTCGCTTGTCTTCCTCCAAATCCCGTCGTCCTCCGCTCCTTTCTCCTTCCTCCCGCGTGTTTCCTCCAAACGTCGGCTATCAGAGTCGCCGCCCTGCTCCAGACCTCATCCTCATCAGACTCCGCCGCCCCCAGGAAAGCTCCTCCGGCCTCCCCGTCCTCTGCTTCGCCTCCTCGCGCCCCTGCCTTCTACGCCCACGCCGTCCTCCACCAGCAGTGTCGCCACCCCGCCGTACCTCGTTCCTCAGCCCGCAGCCATGGCCCCCTCACAAGCTTCCTCCGACGCCTTGCCTCGCCTCCTGCCTCCTGCGTGCCTCGGTGGGTGCATGTGTGCCCACGTCCAGCGCCTCCCGCTCCCTCCGCATGGCCTCCTCGACGTGGTCGAGCCCGACCACGACCCTCTCCACGCGCCACAGAGGTCTCACCTCCTCCCTGTGGCATCACATGCCTGACGTCCATGGCCTCTCTAGCCACCAAAAGCTCTGCTTCCCTTGCTCCACGCCAAGGCCAATGCCGGGTCCACTTCGTCTTGCTGCTGCTCCGCCATCGACCTCCTGTTGCTGCAGGACCCTCCCCATCATGCACTATGGCCGTGCTATTTCTTCTCTCTCAAGGTCGAAAGGACGCTAGTTACACGAGACACCAAGAACCACGACGATCCCAGTCCAAGATATGCCAAGTTCTATCAAACCGACCATGTACGTCTACCGTCGCCGTGGTTTTGTCTTCATCAAGTTCAACTACAGCACGAAGATGTGTACAACTACGCGGATTCGCAGAGTACGACTACACACGGGACCCGTCAAGTTCTTCTACGTGCGTGTACGACTACACATCCGAGATGCATCTAGTACCTCTACGGGAGACCCGAACGTCTACGAACCATGTACGACGACCGTTGCCAAAGACCGTCGAGTGAACAACTACCCTCATCGTGGATTCGGCAAGAGAATGTGTACAACTACTTCCACGACGATCGTGCACCACTACCGTCGCCACGAGAACGACTACTTCGCACAATGAACCGTGAACGTCTACTTCCGTCTACATCCCATCGAACCCGAACCGTCCCGAACACAAGCTTCAAAGGTATACCGCCGAGATGATGACCCATGGACGAATGCATGTGTTGTATGAGATGCTTGTTTGGATGTTGTATCCGCCCGTGGGCATTAGTTGTTCCCTCGTTTGACACCGCCGTCGACCCGTGGGAACCCGGTAACAGGGAGCACCCCACCATATCTGGCGTGTGTAGGCGTGTTACACACATCCGCACATTTCCCTTTTGGCCATTGGTATCTCAATCGAGTTACTGGAACCGATATGTTGCCGTGGCATCATTTTCGGATTCGTTGCAGTGGCACCCCTTTCGTTTCCGCCACGATGACAAAATGCTTCATATCATGCTCTTATCAACATTTTCTTAAAATTTGCCTGAAACTTGTTCATGTCATCCGCATCATGATAATAACATTTAAAATGTTTGAAATTGTTGTTGCATTAAATTGCTAATGCACATGAGGATTTACCGTAATTGTTGTTTGATGTTTCCGGCCTCATTTAAAATGCCTAGCTGTGTATTTTACTCATGTTTCACCTCTTGCCATGTTTAACAACATTTAATATTGTTGGGTACATAAACGGGAGAGAACTAAATAATTGTTGTGGTGTTTTTTTAATATGCAACTCATTGCATATTGAGCTCCACTTAACTTGTAGAGTTGTTTGTGCACTTTGCCATGCCATGCCTCATTAAACCAGTCATGCATCATATTTGGTTGCGCATCATGCCATGTTTATGTGATGGTTGTTTACTATGTTGCTTTCTTCTTTTCGGGTTGCTTCTCTCGTTAGCTTCGGTTTCGTTCGGAGTTGTGAGGATCCGTTCGACTACGTCCGTTTGTCTTCTTCATGGGCTCGTTACTCTTCCTTGCGGGATCTCAGGCAAGATGACCATACCCTCGAAATCACTTCTATCTTTGCTTGCTAGTTGTTCGCTCTATCGATATGTCATGCTACCTAACACTTGTTATATCATGCCTCCCATATTGCCATGTCAAGCCTCTAACCCACCTTCCTAGCAAACCGTTGTTTGGCTATGTTACCGCTTTTGCTCAGCCCCTCTTATAGTGTTGCTAGTTGCAGGTGAAGTTGAAGATTGTTCCATGTTGGAGCATGGATATGTTGGGATATCACAATGTCTCCTATTTAATTAATGCATCTATATACTTGGTAAAGGGTAGAAGGCCCGGCCTTATGCCTGGTGTTTTGTTCCACTCTTGCCGCCCTAGTTTCCGTCATACCGGTGTTATGTTCCTTGATTTTGCGTTCCTTACGCGGTTGGGTGTTATGGGAACCCCTTGAAAGTTCACTTTGAATAAAACTCCTCCAGCAAGGCCCAACCTTGGTTTTACATTTGCCTAACAACCTAAGCCTTTTTCCCTTGGATTTCCGGAGCCCGAGGGTCATCTTATTTTAACCCCCCTGGGCCAGTGCTTCTCTAAGTGTTGGTCCAAACCAGAGCACCGTGCGGGACCGTCCCTTGGCAACTTGGGTTATGTTGGTACCTATATGCTTAGCTTATCTGGTGTGCCCTAAGAATGAGATATGTGCAGCTCCTATCGGGATTCGACGGCACATCCGGGCGGCTTTGCTGGTCTTGTTTTACCATTGTCGAGTCTTGTAACCGGGATTCCGAGTCTGATTGGGTCTTCCTGGGAGAAGGAATATCCTTCGTTGACCGTGAGAGCTTGTGATGGGCTAAGTTGGGACACCCCTGCAAGGTTTGAACTTTCGAAAGCCGTGCCCGTGGTTATGGGCAGATGGGAATTTGTTAATATCCGGTTGTAGAGAACTTGACACTTAACTTAATTAAAATGAATCAACCGCGTGTGTAGCCATGATGGTCTCTTTTCGGTGGAGTCCGGGAAGAGAAACGGTCTTGTGTTATGCTTGAACGTAAGTAGTTTCAGGATCACTTCTTGATCACTTATAGCTTCACGACCGTGCGTTGCTTCTCTTCTCGCTCTCTTTTGCGTATGTTAGCCACCATATATGCTAGTGCTTGCTACAGCTCCACCACTAGAAAAAAAAGACACATCCATGACATTTTGGGCCGAACGAATTTTTTTCTGTCATACATATGACACTTCTATGACGATAATTGTGACGAAACCCGGTATCATCATAAATGTGGTGGGTTCCTACTTCTATGACAAAAAATCATGACAGAAAATGGGCTTTTCGTCCTGGGCAGGCCGGAGACGCAGCTGCATGACATTCTTTGGGCCGTCCATGACGGAAAAAATCGTGTTAGAAGCGAGGGGGAGGAAAATTTCGGGGAGTTCCCGGTTAGGATGGTAGGTCGGGGGCCGAGCGATGCGCGTTTCTCTTGTACACGTATGCGCGTGTGTGCGAGGCGTTGGCTCTAACTGAACCCGAGCGATTGCATTGCAGGCTACGCGTTACTAAACCCGAGCAATCGATCGATGGATGTTAACTGAACCCGATAGAGCGATTCCTTCGCTACTGCTGCTAACTGAAGCCGATCGATGGTGCCTCTGGGATGAA
>NC_041382.1:416869706-416911981 GCF_002162155.2 Triticum dicoccoides
GTTTCGACCGTAGGAGGTCCGTTTCGTCCATTTTGCGGTACGACACACCCCTCCCGATCAACAGGACCCCCGTTTCGACCGTAGGAGGTCCGTTTCGTCCGTTTTGCGGTATGCCACACCCCTCCCGATCAACAGGACCCCCGTTTCGACCATAGGAGGTCCGTTTCCTCCGTTTTGCGGTACGCCATACCCCTCCCGATCAACAGGACCCCGTTCAGGCCTCGTTTCCATCGCCTGTTCCGTCCAAGCCCTCTCGATGAACACGACCATGCATTCCGCTCCGACCCAGCCGGTTGGCTCCCACGCATTCCGTTGCCTCCCGATGAACATGACGCATTCTGTTACCTCCTGATGAACACGATACATTATGTTGCCTGCCCATGAACATGACGCATTCCGTTGCCTCCCCATGAACATGACGACAGCGCTGTTTCTCTGTTCCAACCTAGCCATGTACACGAGCCCTGGCCGTACGTATGCGCGAGTAGGCATTCGAGACCCCGCCCGTATGTACACATATGTGGCCGTATTTTCTTTCTTGCACCCTGGCCGCTGTACGTACGTGTACATGCTATGTGCGCGCCTCTACTACGACACGCACGCGCCTCTACTACGACACGTGCGCGCCTCTACATCCACCAGTATATATGTACGTACACGTTCGCGACCAGAATGACAACGCTACATACGCTTCGACCAGGTGGGTCCCGACTGTCAGGCACTTCCTTGCCTGCGAAGATGTAGCTGGTGGGTCCCAGCAGTCAGGGGGGCGAATCGTTTTTTTTGCCCGGACGCACTTCCTTGCATGCGAAGATGTAGCTGGTGGGTCCCAGCAGTCAGGGGAAAACGTTTTTTTTCATGAAATACGGTGGCCCATCCGGTGGGTCCCCGCTGTCAGGTGGAGGAATAATTATTTTGCACGTAATAAGGAGGCACTTCCTTGCTGCGGCCGTGGACCCAGCTGTCAGCCTCTCCACGTACAGTCCACGTCCAATGGAAGCCGTTCCTTGACCACGTTGACCACGCCGCGCCGAGAGCACTAGGGCGGTGGATGACGGTGAGGCCTAGGAAGGGGACGACACGGAGCCGGGGAAGACGCGGCAGTGGATGCCCACGCGTAGAGGAGTACGAGGGTTCACTGGTTCGCTGCGGTGTGAGGCTACTGTCGCCGCAGAATAGCAAGGGGTGTGGGTGAGTAGAGGGATGGCATGGCCAGCGGTGGGAGTAGTAGGGGGTGGTGAGGCCTCCGCCGCACCGCAGCCGGCCACGGGAGGCAGGAGCACGAGGCACGACCGGCGCTGGTTTGGGCGGCTGGAGCAAGAAGACCAGAGGTTGAAGAAGCACTACGGCCATTGGATGGACATCGTACGGTCACTGGAGCTAGAATCGTGCATATTGACTAAGTTGGCAAATCCCTCCATCCCCGTCAACTTAGTAGGCCCACAAGTCAGCCTGCGACTATACTGGGTCCCAGCTAAGGGGGGAGTATTCATTTTTTTGTGCGTAATAAGGAGACACTTCCCTGCGTGTGAAGATATAGCTGGTGGGTCCGAGCTGTCAGCGGCGGTAATGTTTTTTTCATGAAATACAGAGGCCCTTTCGGTGGGTCCCTGATGTGAGGTGGAGGAATCATTATTTTGCGCGTAATAAGGAGGCATTTCCTTGCGTGCGGCCGTGGACCCAGCTATCGGCCTCTCCACGTACAGTCCACTTCAGATGCATGTCGGTCGTTGACCACGTTGACCCGGCCGCGCCGAGAGCACCAGGGCGGTGGACGACAGCAAGGCCTAGGAAGGGAACAACACAGAGGCAGGGAAGACTCGGCAGTTGTTTCCCACGCGGAGGGGAGTACGACTGTATGAGGGTTTAGTGGTTCGTCTGCCGTCGCCGGAGAATAACAACAGGTGTGGGTGAGTAGAGGGATGGCTAGGCCAGCGATAGGAGTACGGTGGGGCGGTGAGGCCTGCGCGGCAGCAGAGCCGGCCGCGGGGAGGAGGGAGCAGGCAATCCCGCCGGCGCTTGTTTGAGCAGCTGGAGCAGGAAGAGCAGAGATTGAAGAAGCACGACGGCCGTTGGATGGCCATCCAACAGTCACTGCTTGTGCGTCAACCTTTTTTTAGGAAAGCCTCAAATGTGTGGAAAACAGCATACAACCCATCTGCCAGTATTTCTAATAATTTACAACCCATATTCTTTTTGTTAGCATTACAGCCCATATTGTGGCCACGGTTAAAAAATTATACGAAATTTTGCATATTTTGGTGCGGTCCGAACTGTTTTTAATCCCGAAATTTCGACTCACATTCAAACTGATTTTAAAAATAAATCTATATCAATATAAAATCCAACAAATTCTCCACACATAAAAATTAATATAACTTAAAATCTCGAAATGAAAAAAAAGATATTTGAAACTAATTGCCGGTTTGATGTGTTTTAAAAATGTACATGCCATTTCTCATTACTGATGGGCCATTTTCTCGGCCAGCCGAATGAAAGCTATCCTCATCTTGAAAGATTTGCAGCCCAACAAGCCTGAGAAAGCGACTTACTTGGCAAATCACAAAAAACTGGGTTGTGGCCGTGGACCCAGCTGTCAGCCTCTCCATGTACAGTGCTCTTTCGATGGAATGTTGTTGACAAAGTTGACTACGCCGCGCTGAGAGCACCAAGGCGGTGGACGACGGCGAGGCCTAGGAAGGGGAAGACGCGGAGCCGGGGAACACGCGACAGTGAATGCCCACGCAGAGAGCAGTACGAGGGTTCACTGGTTCGACTGCTGTTTGACGCTGCCGTCGCCGTAGGGCCTGGCTAGCGGTGGGAGTAGTAGGGGGCGATGAGGCCTCAGCAGCAGCACAGCCGACCACTGGAGGCAGGAGCAGGCGGTCTCCCCGGCGCTGGTTTGGGCGGCTGGTGCAAGAAGAGTAGCGATTGAAAAAGCAGCAGGACCGTTCGATTCAAATCCAACGGTTACTACTGCTAGAATCGTTTGTTAACTAAGTTGACAAGCCTTGCGCACGCATCAACTTAGTAGGCCCACAAGTTAGCCTCCCAACCGGTGTGCCCCAGATGTCAGTGGGAGGAATTTTTTTTTTCCGCGTAATAAGGAGGCAGTTGATTGTGTGCGGCCATGCCAGCGGAGGGAGTAGGGTGGGCCGGGGAAGCTTGCGCGGCATCACAACGGGCCACAAGAGGAGGGAGCAGGCAGTCCCGCCAGCGCTAGTTTAGGCGGCTGGAGCAAGAAGATCAGAGATTAAAGAAGCACGTCGGCCGTTGGATGGACATCCAACAGTCACTGCTGCTAGAATCGTGTGTTCACTGACAAAGCCTTGCGTAAACAAGTTAGCCTCGAAATCTATGGAGTGTACAAACCATTTTCTATTATTTTTATAATTTTTACTCATTTTCTAATTCATATGGAATTTATTGTAGCCCGTTTTCCATTTTTAGAATTGCTGGCCATTTTCTGGTCAGTACTAGGGTCAAAAAATTAACTAAATATGTGGGAAATTTTGAAAATTCGCAAATTTTTGCTGGGGAACAAAATATTCTTAATCCAAAAATTAATAGCCATACTAAAACAAATTTAAAAATAAATTAGTACTATGTCATGTTAAATCCAATGAAATACGTATAAGATATTAGTGAAGAACAAAAACAAAAAAAGAAACTTATATCCCATTTGCTATAAATTTTTTGGAATTTTCAACCCCTTTTGATATTACTTTTAACAGACATTGACCATACTCTTAAGCCAAGCCGGAATGCATCCCTCCTCGTCTTGAAAGATTTGCAGCCTAGTAATTCGGAGAAAACAAATAGGTCTAGCTTGGGTATACTTCAAAAAGAAATACTGGGCTACCTATTTTCCGAAGAACTGGTGCATGAGCATTTAGCTTTATTTATTTATTTATTTACTTATTTATGTTTAGGGGACCGTGAGCATGTACCTGGGCTGGATTCATGTGAGAGCCTCCCTTCCAGTTAATTATGGGCTTCTCTATTGGGCCTTCAGCAGTGGGCTGCATGTTATCAACAAGTGGAAAATGTGTTCCGTACGAAAAATAGTATGCGCTACGTAGGGTACGGGGCACTAAAGGATCGAACCATGCAACGACTTCCAAAACATTGTGTTTGTTGTTCTAACAACACATTTATTCAACCAACAGATGAAATATACTACTGATTGTACATTGAAAACAGCAGCAGCAGCAACCAGGGCTGGGAGTGCAACAGAAGCAGTAAGCAGGCCAGAAGAGGAAGATGCAGCTCTCTCTTCCAAACCAAACATCAGCCATCGACATGACACTACTACATCAGGCCAGCGTAGGGTCATGTCGATGCCAGACAACTTGCTTGAGTGATCACAGTACTGGTACTCCCTACAGTGCTATGCCCTAACTTGCTTGAGTAGAGTAGTAGAGTAGGACTCTGCTCTACTACTAGCACCGGAGGAGTAGTATATTCTAATCTAAAATAGTTACAAACTTCAATGCCTGAGCATGGAACGACTATGGACAATGCTCAAAGACCGTGGCCCTGTTTGGATATGGGTTGGAGTTAGTTTGGGTTAGTTTGGACTCAACTAACCCTATCCAAACAGGAGGGTTAGTTTGGGTTAGATCCATCTAACCCATCCCAAAAAACTAACCCACCCAAGAGGTGCTTATTTGAGTTAGTTCTTCTCGGGACCACTAAAAAACACATTTTTCTCTCACTCTTCCCGTGGCAGATCCCACCCCACTTCCTCGAAGCTTCTCGTCCTCTTCCTCCCTCCCTCTCGCACCGCCCATGAAGGCGCCTCGCCGTATCTGCGCTCCATCTAACCCTGCCATCCAAACATATTTTTGGTTAGAGTTAGTTCAGAGCTAGTTCAAGGTTAGAATCTAACTCTAACCTCTAACTAAGTTAGAGTATCCAAACAGGGCCCGTGTCTACGTGGTGTTTGGACATGGGCGACAACCTCAACGCCAACGGTGCTGCTCCTGTTGTACCGTATGTGTTTCTGTCCTTCCTGTTTGAAATCGTGGTAGAATTCATGTTTCTACTCTGTATCCTACTACTATGCTAGTCCACACGATTAGTTTCATCTCTATTATAGTCGTCATGATTTATTTTGTGCTTATTCGTATTAAATCTCATAGTAACTTGCTCATATATTCAACTAGCGCAACGTCCCCTAGAGCCACTCCCGTTTCATGGACGGCATGGCCGATGCCTCTAAGGAGCCCTTCATCCACTGCTATGAGTGCCTGATGCCGTTTTGTGGCTCGCCGGCGGACATGGTGCATCACCTCACAGATGCGTGTAGCGGTCACTGCTGGCCCTTGGCGGAGAACATCAAGTACGAGACGTGCTACCCATTCACCATGCCGGAGTCGTTGGAGGATCACCGCCGCCTACTAGTCTCGGAGGAGGACGGTAGCGTCTTCCTATTGATCATGGGCACTGGCGAGGCCCGCGCAGGCCGCCGCCCCGTCTCTGTAATGTGCCTCAGGGGCGACGCCACTGACACTGACACTGACACGAGGCTGATGTACGGGTGCGTGGTCAGTGTTACTACCCCTCCGGGTCGCGTGGGCGGCGACACCGGCCTCATCGAACGGACTTGGACTCTGGGGAGCTGGGACTATCCCGTCAATGTGGACTTGGACAACCCATGGCATCCTTTACCCGCCGATGCGGTGCACGGGGACTCCAAGGAGGTTCACCTGGACATACGCATTATCAAGTTAAATGTTGATCATTAGTCTTCGCTCAATGTAATCCACTGTCTAAGCATGTGGAGACTTCCATGCAGGATCTTGCTCTATTGGAGTATCGCGCATGAATAAAAGTGTATCTGTTTATGGTTTAGTCTAGAATCTTCCATGTATGAATTTTTACTACAGTACTGGTGAAATACTTACGATGAACCATTTCTTACATCTCCTCTGCCCGCTTGCAAGTCATCCTGATTTAATCCCTCTGTCTAGGTGTACAAGGGCATGGTTAATATTACTTAATAGTATAGCCAACTGTTGACTATAAGAAAGTGCCATTTCATCTGTAGCCAACATGTATAACAATCGATACTCAAAAACTAATTCTTACTAGTGTGTATGCACGTGCAATGCACGTCTTAACAGTATGGTGTGATTCCACCAAAAAATACTTTGAAAAATGAATTCCGAGCAAAAAAATATTGTTGATGCAGACGAAATAGAGTTTAGAAATTTACTAATTGGTAGTACAAAATGCAACTACTGCCTGCGGTCATCCAGAAATTTTCGAAGAATATAAAAAGAAGTACATGGTGGAACCCACAAATTGTTTACTTCAACTTTAGTTTCTCCTCCAGACCATCTCACATCGGCTCACAACCAACTCTTTTTTTTACTCATCACAACCTGACAATTGCAGCATAGTAGAGGAGGCATAGGTCTTCTTTTCAGGAAGGTATGACACGGTGCAGCGATGGTTCCAGAACCAAGTAGATTCAGCTGCAGGCACTATTCACTGCGAATCCCTCCAATATCAGCCATTAGATTTAGGAGATGAGTGTCTAGAATTGATGCTCTAGGTGCAATCCAGGACTCGTATACTATATAGTAGTATAGATAGTATAGAAAAGATCATTTCTTGCAAAGCACAATAAGTGTTATTTCTTCACAAGTTTTGGATGCAGGTTGAACAGTTGAACGCTTTTGTTTGCAAAAGATATCTTTTTATCTATTTCACCCGGATGTTTGTGAGCTCTAGAGATGAAATAATATCCGAAGAAACCTATCGATACCCGTTACACATGAGATGACCCCCACATCCTTTGTCGAAATAAACAACTCCCCGATCAATGCATTTCACTCTTCGGTGCAACGCACGGGCACCTTACTACTATAGATTAGTATGACCAAAAATTGAACTAACATTATATATAGTACAATAAATGCTGATGCATGTCACCTAAAATTATATCATTCAAAACTATGTTCAAATACGAATCCAACAATATAGTTTTTGTTGACATGCACTAACATTTTGTCAGTTAAATCTTTAGTTAAATTCAATGGGGGACTAATAAACCACGACCGATGTAGTACAAATGTAGAGGGCGGCGCTGCACGGGAGTCTCACCTCTCACCCCGCTCATGGCGCGGTAGTAAAGCCGTCATATCACAAAACCCAACCACTCCCAGTAATAAGTGGCCTGGTAAAATAAACGGACAAGCAACCATCACATCCCTCCGTCTTTTTTGCATTTCATCTCTCTGCATTTACTTTCTCCAGTTCATCTCGCACACTCGATCCCTAGCTACTACTCCTAGAGCCAGTTCTTTTGGCGGCTTCCCCAGCTTTTCCCACAAGACTAGTCACAGTGGAGAGTAACAATAAGGCGCCTCACTCATTTATTTGGGCTTCTAAACTACTACTCCGTCCTGGTTTATTCCTCACCATTGTAATTTGTGCTAAATTTTGACCAAAGATTTAACTGGTTTATTCCTCACCATTGTAATCTCTCCGTCTAGGTGTGTAAGTCTTCTTACGAAAACCAAATAATCCCAAAACACTTAGGCGCGGTGCATTAACTTCTACCTTGTTTCTTGTTTCTTGACATATCAACCAATAAGAGATAAAGAGTGTGCATGCTTTTAATGACTTGAGATATCAAACATGACATGCAGTGGTTAGTTCATTGCATGCAATATTTTTAATTAGCAAATAAACATTAACGTTTCTCGTTTTCTCCTCCTCCTTGGTCACGGCGCACAGCCTAAGAGCAAGTACAATAGAGACTAGTCAGCAGGCTATAGCATCTTCCACATCAGCAAAATCATAGCTGGAGGAGAGAGAAGTGAGAAGAAAGGACCAAGCGGGCGCTTCGCGAGTCGCCGGGAGATAGCACAAGCAACGAGGAAAAGGAGCCTGCATGCAGCCCATGCGAGCGCTACGGCTGACGTTCAGCTCCCCCCAGCCAATCCTGTCACTTTCCTCTGCCTAGCACAGCATGCATGCATTAAATGTATAGCCAACACTACAACCATTCTACTGTATGAACTTTTTCAAATACAGGCTACAGGTGACATGGCTCTACTATAGAGCTGGCAGCAGGCTTTACTATTAACCTTGCTCTAAGATGACTTACTCACCTAGACGGATGGAGTAGTGCATGTGACATGCACTAACATTTCATTAGTTAAATTTATGATCAAAATTCGACACAGATTACAATGGGGACCAATAAACCAGGATGGAGGTAGTAGTTATGGGATTACTAATCTAGAAGCCTAAAAGAACTGGCCCATGGTACTCCTACTTGTAGTAGTACTCAAGTTGGAATTCCAATTGCACGGCACAACTTGTTAGGCAAAAAATTCGATACAGGGTGTAGGAAGCGGTTTACGAATTTGCATGCCTTTCCAACCAGTGAGATACTCCGTACAAAGTACGACAGAGAAATAACCACAGAGAAGGAAGCTAAAAGTAAACAATCAAACGAGCATTTTTTGCATTTGTTTTGCATTGAATCGTTTCACAAGCTTGACTAGTGCTGTTTTTCTACTTTACAAAAACCGCATCGTAATGTTAAAACGTGCATTTGCACGTACATAAGTAATAGTAGTACTCCCTCCGTCTAGGTGTATAAGTCTTCCCTCCTTCTTGGTCACGGTGCACAACCAAAGATGACTTATTGACCTGGACGGAGGGAGTAGCACAGTCTGCAAGCATATATCGAGAGAGAGACGTGTAGTGTGATAGTATATAGTAAAGTTTGTGCTATATGCACGTACTTGCAAAATGCATACAAATACACAAGGTTTCCAAACTTTCCCTTTTACATACTTAATTAAGGATGCTAAAAATTCCTGAACATTCGGGATTTATCATTTGCGTCCCAAAACTAATGAGATCGCCTTACGAAACAAAAATTATACACCTAAAAGCCACGGCGCTCGCAGGAGCGCTTGCGGCGCGCCACGAGTGCCCTGGTGCACGGCCGTTTCCCAGCGCGCCGACACAACACCTCTTCCTCAGCCTCGCAACTCACGAGGTGCTGATTGGCGGCTTGCCGGCGGGCGAGCGCGATCTCACCGGTGTGGTGATCCGGCGCCAACAGGTACTCCTCCTCGCTGGAAGCATGCACCCGGTCCATGTACCGCCAAGCGTAGATGAGGCGCTTGGGCCCGACTGCACTCAGGGCGTCGGCACGGGCGTCCTCTGCTACCATCACGTCCCTCGCACGAGCCTTCTGCCAAAGAGCCAATCGCCTGACTCTCTCGGATGCGACAGAGGCCTCCCAGGCAGCTTGTTCCGCGGTGCGCTTATCTTCCTCGACCTTCTTCTCCGCCTCTATTTTGGCGCGCTCTGCTGGAGGCAAAGCCTCCCACAAGGCGACATCCATTTCTTTCCAAAGCTCCTCAAGGCTGGGGGGCTCGGCAGGCGGCGCGGCGTTCTCCTCGTAGCAAGGAGCCGACGCGACCTCCGACGCGCATGCTGGCGAGATTGGGAACGCCGACGCGTCCACCTCGACTTGTCGCAACGAGGAGCAGAACACCAACACGTCCTCCTCGACTAGTGGCGGCGAGGAACGGAACGGCGACGCGTCGTGTCGCGGCGAGAGCGGAACACCGACATGTCCTCCTCGACTAGTGGCGGCGAGGAACGGAACGGTGACGCGTCGCATAGCGGCGAGGAGCGGAAAACCGACGCGTCCTCCTCGACTAGTGGCGGCGAGGAACGGAACGGCGACGCGTGACCGTCCGCGCAGTGCAACGAGGGGCTCCTAGGGCTTGGGAGGGGCGATGCCATGGTGGTCGATGTGAGAGGGAGGGGGAGGAGATAGCGATGAATGTGAACGTGAGGGGGAGGAGATAGCGATGTCGTGGGAGGCGCAATATTTATAGCGAGCAATGGCACACCTACGTAAGATGTGGATTGAGCTGCACTGACTTAACTGCAGGTCCAGTTGCGTCACTGACATGTGGGCCAGACCCTTGTTGGGCCCATATGTCAGTGACCCAATGCACCTGTAGTTAAGTAACAGCTACGTGGGCATATTTGTTGGAGTAAATTATGGGGGAGCAAAGGGGTGGAAATATTGCTGGTCACAACGGATTGGACGAGCGTGGGGGGGGGGAGAGTCATGCATGCAGATTTTTTTCACACGGGGTGGAGTGGTGGGACCGCCGGAGGGAGAAGGAGAGTTTGGCAGGCATATTGTTTCCACACATGGAGAGGAAAAGATTTGGAGACGAACGGGCTTCCTGCAGGTATGGGGAACGGTGCATAATAAGTCATCTTGCATGCCGGGCTAGGTATAGTCTCAAGTCATTAAAAACATACACGCCCCACACATGTTCATATTTCAAGGTGCACTAAATTATTGCATCCGATGATTAAGGCTGGCCATAATGGTGGTATCTTAGCTGGTATCATGCACACGGGAATGGAAAACATGCTGATGTGGCAAAGAATTAAAGAAGAGAGGGGGTTAGAGTAACTAGTGTTCATGCATGCATCTCGTTTTCCATTCACATTTTACAAGTAAAATTCGTGGAAAAACTTTGACCCAAAGTACGATGGGGACTAGTAAACCAGAATGGAGTAGTAGTTTTTCTTAATCAAAGAAGTATTTCCCCTTCCGATTTTCATTATCGAAAACCAGCATCTAAATCTAAACCATAGTATTTGCCCTAGAACTACCAGGTTCAACATCTCGCAACATAAACCCATACAACCCCCATCGCAAAAAAAACCATACAACCATACGCCAAGGAGGTACGTAGTACTATGAATTCCATTTTCGCTCCATACCAATCGTTCTAAAAACTACTTACTACTTATAACGCGCCATTGAAAATCGGAACTCTTAACCCCGCTAAAAAACGATATTTTAAACATGGCTACTCGATCTGTGGCAACTGGCGAGCCACCGCGCTCCAAGTCGTTCACCTGTGGTCCCGACCATCAACTCCTACGGATCAAATTATCACGCGAGCTGACTATTCCTACAAAGGTGCTCCACCACGTACCCGGTACCCGCGAATGCAGCAATCGTGCACCTAGGGTTTTTGGGTTTATTTGTTAACGTCGCCTTTACATAACACTCATGTGTGCGAGACAGCGAGAGGCCGATTGCGTGTGTGCGCCTCTTCTCTTCATATATGTACTCCACCGTTTGTCTGGTGTCCAAAAAATTATAATAACTACTAGCAATGTGCCAATGCGTTGCCACACGATCAAAGTAGATTAATACATATTCACCGATTTGATAGAAAAAAAGTCTAGTTTTGAAATATGTATATCACTAAAAATATGTTATGTTTCACTCAAAATATATTCCTTTGGCGGTTTTGATGAGATAAGGGAGGAATGTTGTTGGTTTCAAGATTCGAGAAGTGGTATATGTCTAATTTCTACTCTTACTAGCAAGATGCCCGTGCGTTGCATGGAACATCAAGATCTTGTGGGAGAAAAGGATGAACGAGGGAAGGCCTTATCTGCAAATGTGGTGAAGAGTGCGGGTAAATTGCCATATTTTCCTTCCTATCCGTCAAATATAAATCGGACGACCTACATTGTAGGATGGCAGGCCCACCATCATCACCAACTCTATTTTTTATCCCTACTCTTATAAAAAGCATTGTCGGTGATGACCGTGTGCCTGCCATCCTGCAATATAGGCCGTCCGATCTATATCTTATGGATAGGAAGGAAACTATGGCAATTTTGCAAAAAGATACCCACACCCCTCTCCACATTTGCAAATAAGGCCTTCCCTCGTTCATCCTTTCCCCCCACAAGATAAACTACTCATACAAATGCATCTTGATGTCTCGTGCAACGCATGGGCATCTTGCTAGTTGTTGCAAAAAGCCCATGTGTGTGAGAGAGAGAGGGAGAGTGGAGGAGGACAGAGTGCATGTGTGACAAAGACACAAGGAGTGTGTGTGCGATAGGTATCAGCTTAAAATGAGGCGATAGTGTGTGTGTGCACGATCGAGAGGGCGTGTCTCAAGAAGGAAAGAAAAATCTACATAGATACAAGGAGCGGGAGAGAGAAATGTATGCGATGGTGGAAGCACAAGTGTACGGGTGTATAAACCTATCTAGAGGCTAGCTAGTCTATAAATGTTTGTGAGTGAAATACGAGTTGGTGTGCGAAAGCAAGAGTTTTGTGTGTGTGAGAAAGAGATGGTAGTCGGGAAGGGGAGTGGAAGCAGGAGTTGTGTGTGTGTGTGTGTGTGTCTGTGAGAGAGAGAGAGAGGAGACGGTAGTCGGGGTTGTCTGGTCGGTAAACAAATGAATAATGTCAGTCTGGGATGGAGACGAAAAGGAGACCGCAACAAATGTTGTGTCTACAGGAGAGAGAGAGAGAGAGAGAGAGAGAGAGAGTAATTTTAGTGGTATGAGTCATATGTAGAGACATATAGGGTGTGTGAGAGAATCCCATAGAGAGAAAGACAAAGTGAAAGACGAGTGGAGACTGTGTGTGTGGCGGTGAAAAAGAAAGCTTAGGTACCGAGTGATACCAGAGAACAGTAGAGACGTGAGAGATAATGACAACCGTGTAATGTATAATGATAGGGATAGTGTGCCACTTCTCAAGGGAGACGTCGAGAGACCATGTTTGCGAGGATAGGAGAAACATGAAGTGAGCGTGCGGGTGAGCTGGAGAAAAGAGAGTGATAGCTACCTAAAGGAGCATGCATGCGAGAGAGACGGACATGAAAGGAGTGAACAAAAAAGGGATTCAAATATTTGAATTCGAAATGATGATACATGTAATCCATACTCGAACCAAAATCGATCTATCAAACATGCATACTCATATGAATTCACGCACATCTATGTTATTTAATATGTAGATATTACTGATCCATACATTTTAGTAGAACATAATTTGGTTAAAAAAATTCGAATTCAACCTTAAGATTTCGAGATCGTTGTATTTGTAAATCATATTATACATATAAAGGAGCAGAATTCTTTGTTGTGCTTTTGAAAGTATATAAAAAATGATGTATATAGAATGTAATTCCAATTGAAAATGGATCCCGCCCGAAAAAAAATAGAATACAAACAGGATTCGAATTGAGTTGACACGGTAAACGTGCACTCTGCAAAATTTGAACGAAGCGGGGAAAGTCGCAGTAACCGCCCGAAACCAAAATCTGCGAGATGGAAATCACTACTGCCTATCCCTGCCACGCAAAGCCTATCTGCTGGATTTCTATAGGTTTCGATAGGGGTAGGTTTGTAATTTCACCCAAACGTGACATAACTGCCTCTCACCCGGATTCATACACGGTGGGCGCCAAAACACAGTGTGTCCTCGGCCGAAATCGACTCCCTCCCCGATTCATATTCATACACGATGGGCGCCAAAAACAAACTCAAGCCGGCAAATATTCGGTGTATGCGAGATTACCGTCCTATCCCCAACCGACTAATGTTGCTGTGATGTAGTAGAAATTTTAAACGGGGGCTAAGTTTGTAAATTTCCTCGCATTTGAGACAAGCGTGCCCTGAATACATGGTTCCCCCTTCCTCTCTACCTCCCTTTTCCCCATTCATACTTCGTGGGTGCCAAAACACCCTCTCCACCCCATCCTCCTCCGCCCGCCGCCGTCCGCCACCCCATCCACCTCCGTCCTCCTCCACCATGCCGGAGCTGATACCCCGACGCCGCCGTCCATTACAAGAGATCGACCTCTCTCATCCACGACTTCGGACCGGGATCCTTGCATCCCGTCCTCTCGCTTCATCCCCGCCGTCGTCCACCTTGCCGGCACCGCTCCTACGACCGTCTCGTCCACCGCGCCTCGCCGCCACCGTCTACCCTCCTAGATCTGCTTCCATGCCGCCGACAGCCATCGCTACCACAGCACTGTCAAATTCTCAGCAGATGCGTACACGGCGCCGCACCAGAGGCGGTACTCTTTCGTGTCTACTCAACTTATTTATCGCAGCAAGAAAATAGATCGTCGTTGTTTTACTCTGATTTCTTGTCTTGGTTGCGAAGTTGCCTTTGTCCGGTTTGCACCTTCAGATCCGCCATGGCACGCTCAACACTATACCCCCAATGCTTATGGTTTTCCCCTATTATATTCCACACTAGTTAAATCACAGTAGAATAAAATTCAAAATTGGGTCAGTCGATTTTTCAGAGCTCGCCGGAGTTCGCTGGTGCGATCGAAGGGGCTCGGGTGGTTGTGGGGCCTTGCCAAACGAAGAAAACTCGACGCGGGTGGGGGTTGGGGCGGGGGTGGGGGTGGGGGTGCCGGAGGAACACAGGCGGTGGGGGCCGGTGGTCCGGCCGGCGGCCCGTGCGGTGTTCTGTATGGGAAGAATCAGAGACGAGGAAGAAGAAGGGTTAGGAGACGTAGGATCTTCATCCAACCGCCTGAAATGGTCGAGACAGCTGGGAGTTGCATTCTTAATGCGCTCTGGTTCATCATGTGGGGCACTGCACAACCAACATTTTATTATCCAAAATCTGCTTGCTCTTCTTTACCATGTTCCTCTTCTGTTCTTCTTTAATATGTACTCTCTCCGTTCCTAAATACAAGTCTTTGTATACATTCCACCATGGACTACATATGGAGCAAAATGAGTGAATCTACACTCTAAAATGTATCTGGATACATCTGTATGTGATCAATAGTGGAAATCTCTACCAAGACTTATATTTTGGAACGGAGGGAGTATGATAGTAGTACAGTGAGTATGATAGTAGTACAGTATGTTCCTTGTACTGAAGATGAGCAGGGACATTTGAAGTGTAGAGGTCTATACGGTCGGTTGTGATGGACACTTTGAGCCTCTTTGATTCGTAGGATCTTGTAAACACAGTAATAGGATTTGTAGTGGCCTGCCCACTTGAATCCTATAAGAATAGCAAGGAAATGTGGGGAGCTGTGTCGCCTTTGAGAGTTACACTGATATTAATAGTACCGCACCTTCACTTGAAGAGAGCTGGTATCCGAAGCCTTTCTAGTCGTACCAGCAATACTAGCACATATATTCCAGCAAGTTACACTTTGCTGATTTTACTCTGATGCTTAAGGTTTTCCCATTATATCTACACTATGATCTGTGTAGCTGCTTTGTGTCGCACTAGCAGCAGTCCACTCTTGAAGCTAAACACTGCAATGACTTACAAAATTGGCACCAAGGCATTGAGTGCCATTCTGGATGCAATGAAACTCATACGCTCCCCACCCGTTGATTCTTGTTTAGAATATGATCCTAATGACTATTCTAACCTCAAGGATTCAAAGGCAGATGACCTGTCTTGTTCAGCCATCAAGGTGCCTGTTCTAATTTGGCAATGTTTTATTAATTGCGGGTATCTTGCATATGTTGTCTTGCATTCCTTCTACTTTGTTGCACCGCCATCTTCTTAGTTTACTCATCATATATGTCGAGATGCCATGCCCATCCATTATCAATACATATTCGATCTGTCATCATACCATGTTTTTCCACTCAAATGTTGTTCTTGTACATCAGACATCAAAAAGGAAGAGGGTGATTGCCGAACCTGAAGGAGCACCAGCAAAGTCCTTGAAAAACGTGGTGGTGCTGGAGAAATCAGACAGCACCCCACTTATATTGGTTGTACAACCAGTGACACAAAACGTAGGACCGACTCCAGCAGACTGTACCCATACTTCACTAGCCCCACCACACAGGACCTGCACTCTAGCAAAAGGTATACCGATTTCATTTGCCATAGCACCAGCTGTACCACAAAAAAATCCCACTCCAGCAAAAAGTACAGCAAGTCAACCGGCCAAAGACCTATCCCAACTGCAGAGACGGCCAATTCCTGCAGATTGGAACCCCATTCCATTTATTCCCAGTTTAAAAGACAATGCGTTCAATGTTGCTAGGTACTACGTGCATATATTCCCATCATGGGAAGATTATTGTGAAGAGAAACACCATTTTCACATCTTCCTGTCCAACTTACGTGTAAGTGCTATTATTCATGGTTATTATTTTCCTGTTTTCTGCTGATTGAACACATCAATGATTTACATTACATTGTTGTAACTAGGCGAGGGTCAATCTGGATAGTCATGACGAGCAAAGCTTGCTTGTGCTTTTCAAGGAAGCATTGCAGCAGTATCGGTGTTACCTAAGGAAATCACACTTTGATGGCAAGTCTATAAACGAATTTCCGGTGAAGTCTCCTGTGCTAAATTTAGAAGACATTGAATGGAAAAACCTTGTTATGCACTGGTCTCGTTCCCAGGATGAGGTACTGTCTATGAAATCGCATGACAATTTGAACTTCTACTTTTCCGCATGTGCCTTACGGATCTTTTTTGCAGGAAATCTGCTCGAAGAAGAATTCTGGTTTGACAAGAACGACAGGATATCGCAAATATGCTGCTCACTGCTTTGCTCTTGTTAGTACCTGTTGTCTTGTATCACTGTACTTGCATACATACCTGGTTCATTATGTGATAGCAGTATGCATGATAGCTTGCTTATCAATTGTTTGCTCCAAATTATACGATCTGTATGACTGGTTACATTAGTGTAGAATATATCCAATGCCAATTTTTTTAGCTCTGCATTGTTCTTGTAAGTACATGTTGTCCTTTATTAGTGTACTTATAATGATAGGTAGTTGTTCATGTACCATCACTCTGCAGCTTATTTTCCTTTGCCCTCCATTTTCTACACATCAGATCTATATTTACTCTTACCATAAGGTTGGTACTGAAGAAGTTTAGCTGTGCATTGCTCTTGGCTGTACCTTTTGCCTATATCGCTGCACTTACATTTATAGCTACTTGGTTATGTAGCATCACTCTTCATCTTATCTTAAATATTCTTCATTTTTTCGTATATTATCACATCTATATTTACTCTGAACAAAATGTAGAATAAAGGCAATGCTTTTGAAGAAGATTCTGTGGTAAACTTCTTGAATTGCCCCCCCCCCCCATCAGCATGGACAAGGCCTTTATAGAGCATGTCTTCACCAATAATGTAAGTTTGTCCATCTCAAGTATTCAAACTTTGTTGTATATATTTGGTTAGGCATGACTGCAACAGCTATTTATTTTTGATGTTTGCATAAAATTTCTTGTTTAAAGTTTATTATGTAGTTCATAAACAAAAGTTTGTCCTTTCTCAATTTAAGTTTTCAGTTGTACAACCAAGTTCCTTCTTCATACCATGTAAATTAAACTATACAGAGCAAGGGATCTTCTTTTGCACTGCATGTATGCTTCTGTTCTTCATCCGTAATCTAGTGGTGTGGTGAACCTACCCACTACAGCACAATGTCATATTCTGCAATGTCTTAACTATGAACAATGTCATATCATTCTACTATTATTTAAACCATCTCTTTATTTGCCAGTCTGAAATGGTATAAATTGACAACACACTAACCATTGATACTTATGAGTTCTTGATCTGTAATCCAGTGGTGTCGTGAAGCTGCCAACTCCTTCACAATTTCATTTCCTGCCATGTCTTGACCTGAACAATACCATGTTGTGTTAATGCAATTTTAAACTGTGTCACTTTATTCGTTAGTAAGAAATGTGATGAATTGTCAGCACTGATACTTTTATGTGCAAAACCTGTCATCTGTCTGCTTGTTTATCTTTCAGAGTGAGGAAGATATAAGTGTTGAACAAGCGCAATCTCATCATCTTGCTCAGCTGCTTGCGCTGCAGCTCCCCAGCAGGGCTAACCTTTCTTGAACTCTATTGAAGTGCTGTCGGTTTTGTATATTATTTTGTCGGCATGTTTATTTGCACGGGTGGCGATCTTTGATGCCCAATGTATGTAATTTGCTGTCTGCTTGTGCTTTATTATCATAGTGGCGAACTTTGATGCCCAGTGGATGTAATATGCCATAATTTCTTTATTGTATAGTCTAGGTTTTTTCTTATTGATGATGTTGTAGTTATTTTACTGTATATATATATATATATATCCTGTCTTCGTAGTAAACCGGCCAAACCATAAAACTACGGTGCATAATCGGGCCGTCATGCAATCACGATGTAGGTTGGGCCTGAAACGTGCCGAACAGCTCACGGGCCGACAGCAACCCGAAATGAACCCCGTCCCATGATTGTGCGAATCAAATAGCGGGCTTTTAACAGGCCAAAATTGTCTCGGTCCTTGTTTGGCCCAATCAGACATCGGCTGCGAGCAGGACGGATGCAAACTGGGCCGTAGTTAGGCCCAACTATATGATGGGCTTTTAACAGGCTGAAATTAATATAGGGCCGAAATGTTAAACGGGCCCTTAACAGGCCAAAACTTATATCAGGCCGAATTACTAAGTGGGCCTTTAGCAAGTGGGCCCAAAAGCACAATGTCCAGTTGACAGGCTGAATCTGATATGGGCCATAATTGAGCCCAAAGCCTCTTAAATGGTTGGACCTGATCTGGGCCGTAATTTGGCCCAGAACATGGTAGGCTTTTAATGGGCCAGATCTCATATGGGCCACTATTAGGCCCGGAGCGTGGCAGGCCACTAATGGACCTGATCAAATATGGGCCGACATTTGGCCCAAAACATGGCAGTCAGTTAATGGGCCGACCTACTAGGGTCCTCAAAATCTTGTGGGCCTACAGCTGGGCCGACCCATTAATGTCGGTGAAATATCGTGGGCCTTTAGCTGGGCTGGCCCATTATGATCCGCAAGAATCTTGTGGGCCTTTACCTGGGCCGGCCCATTATGACACACAAAAATCTTGTGGGCATTTACCTGGGCCGGCCCATTATGGCCCGCAAAATCTTGTGGGCCTTTAGCTGGGCCAGCCCATTATGGTCCGCAAAATCTCGTGGGCCTTTAGCTGGGCCAGCCCATTATGGTCCGCAAAATCTTGTGGGCCTTCAGTTGGGCCGGCCCATTTAAACTTGATGGGTCGGTCCACGTGTCAACATATCATAGGCGCGTCTCGCCCATTGGATGAGTGACACCTGTACCAACGCGGACTTGACACGTGTCTCCTCCAGCCAATGATGATTTTACACGTGGAAAATCCCCATTGGTCGGGGCTGTTAACGGGTTATCGGACCCAAAACCCGACCCGACAACTTAACGGCGTTCCATTACGGTGGATGCCACGTGTCGGTCACCCGTGACGAAAGCACTTCTGTGACGCGTGATTTATCGTCATGGAAGTGGACACTTCCGTGATGATAATTTTGGTAATGTCATGGAATACTTCTACGACAGCACATGTATGACTATCGTGATTCTGTCATAAATTTGTCATGGATGTACAAGCATGACAAAAAACGCGACCTACTGTGACAAACACGTATCATCACGGAAGAGTTTTTTTGTAGTGCACCTTACTACCCTTTCCTACCCATAAGCTTAAATAGTCTTGATCTCGCGGGTGTGAGATTGATGAGTCCTTGTGACTCACGGTTACTTCCAAACAGTTGCAGGTGCCGATGATACCAGTGCAGTTGACACAACCGAGCTCAAGTGGGAGCTCGATGAAGATTGTGCTCGCTATTATGTTTCCTTTCCAGTAGTGGAGCCCAGTTGGAGCGATCGGGGATCTAGCATTTGGGTTGGTCTTTCTTTATTTTGGTTCCATAGTCGGACCTTTGTTTGTACCTTGGATTATGTATGGATTATTTATGTATTGTGTGAAGTGGAGTTTGTAAGACGACTCTTTATCCCTTTCTTATTCAGTACATGGGATGTGTAAAGATTACCCCTCTTGCGACAGACCTACCATGCGGCTATGCCTCTAAATCGTGCCCCGACACGTGGGAGATATTGTAACATCTTTTACAATTATTACCTAAGCATCTATGCATTTTGTTTGAATTGAGTGGCATCTTTGACAAAGGCAGTTGAGTTTCTTTTTGTGATTTGAACTTGATTTGGCATTGAAATTTATTTCAAAAAATACCTGACAAATACTTGAGCAAAAGTATGAGAGGAGTAAACATGACACTCCAAAGAAAAATGTCAGAAGAAAATATTGCCAAAAAAGTTTGAATTCAAATTTGATTTTATTTGGAATTTCCAGAAAATGTTTTTTTTAGTTTCTGTTTTGCCTCTGAAAAAATGTCCACGTTGTAGGATTTATTTTTCTGATTTTATTGATATATATGTCCTATATAAAAATATTATAGTTTTCTCTTATTTTAGTTTTTTCTTTCTGCCTTAATTCAAAAAAAGAGGAAAAGCCCCCCGAGCTGGCCAGGCCGACGACCTAGCCAGTGAGGCCGCAGCCCAGCCAGCACCGAGCCGCCAGCCCAGCATAGCGCCCGCACCCGAATCCTCTCCCGACCGGTCGCCCGATCCCTCTTCCCTCTCTCCCTCTCACTGACGCGGGACCCGCCCTCATCCCCAACCCCTCGCTCACGAAACCGAACCAGAGCACGTGCAGAGCGCGCCGCGGTTTCGATCTTCCTGGGATCGTGATCCCGAGTCGACCCCTCCTCCAAGACTTTGCCCTATATAAACCCATCGGCCTCCTCTCTCGATCCCCCTAAAACCCTACTCCAAAACCCACCACAGCCACCGCCGTCGCCAAACGCATCTCGCCGCCGCCTCCTCGGTTCGCCACCGCTTCTGCCACCGGTGAGCATCTCCCTTGCTTCCAAGCCACACCAACCGAACCCCCTCTTTGTTCCCCACCTCTTTGACATCCTTTTATCGCCCAGGAACGACCGAAGCCACCGCCCCGAGCATCACCACCCGCCGTCGGAGTTGTAGAGCACCAGGAGCCCCGCCGAGCTCATCCCACTCGCCTCCGTCATCTTCAACCATCACTGAGACCACCCCCATGACGCCCTCGCTCTGCCGCATCGCCCCGATGCCACTGTCTTCTTCCCTGACGACCGGAGCCGCCGCACCGCCAACGCCCGAGCCGTCGTCGTCGTCTCCATTCGTCGTCGCCGATGCTGTAAGCCTGAGCTCCCCTCCACCGTTAGATCTCGCATGTATGGCTTAGATTAGACTAGCGAAGGGTTAGGTTTTTATTTATTAGATCGGTTTTGTACGGTTTAGTTTACGGCTTATTTCCGGTCTAGTTACCTGGTTTAGTTAGACCGGCCCGATCGGTTTTTTTTCAATTGATCGAACCTGTCGGTTATTTCTGTTTAGCCGCGGGCGCGTTTTAGTTGGTTTTCGCCTGAGCGTTAGATAGGCCCAGTAGCGCCTGTTTTGTTTTTAGTTTCATTTTTAGTTTCTATTTTTAAAACAGAATAGTTCTGTTCTTGAAAAATCTATATCTTCTAGGTTATTTATTATTTTTAGTTGATTCTTTTTTGTTAGTTTACAATTTCCTATAGTTTCTGTAGAAAATAGATTCCGCCATGTTTAAGTTTATAAAAATAGTTTATATTAGTTTTAGTCAGATTAGTATTTCTGTTATAATTTGAGTTAGGATTATTCTTTTTTTGATTCTTTTTGTCACTACTTTGTTTTGACCTTGCCTAATAGTAGGAATTTATTTGGGTATTTTTAGTCTTTATTAAAAATAGTTTTACTCAAAAACATCTTTTCTAGTTTTTTTGCTTGCTGCTGTTTTCTGTTGTTCTAGTTAATTTAGGATGTTATTTCACCTCTGTTATAATTTATTTTAGATTAGTTTCTATAGTTACAGAGGGTGAACTTTTATTTACAGAAAAATAAAATGTTTTTTCTTGCTAGTTGTTGGTTTGGAGTTCTTCGAGTTTTCTTTGGTTTTGGTTTGAGTGCTTGTGTGATTTCCTTTAGCTTGCTGTTATGATATTTAGTGGAATATTTATTTGTTCTATTGTTTGACTCGATATAATTTCCGGAGTGCGAAGCTTGCTATCTCGAGTCACTAGCGTTTGAAGACCGTCAGCCAGGCAAGTCATTTGATCATGTTTTACAATACCTATGATTTTGTTGCATTAGAATTATTCCTCCCCACCATGCATGCAGTAGGAGAATTTTAATTTATGTTCTTGAGTAGTATCATGAGGTAGGATGAACCCAATTCCCCTTGTTACTATTGCCCGAGACGATGTAGTTCATTTTGCTATGCTCGTAGACGGGGTTAGTTGAGAGATTCATAAGGGAGATGTGAGAGTCAAGTTGATGACAACCCCATGACTTCAAGCTCAAGATGGACTTCAAATTCACTACTGGGTGGAGGACGGTTGACGGGCACCCTGGAGGAACCAGCGGATGGCCGGGATGCATGGAGAAGCGCCATGACATCTTGCGGAAAGCTTCACCCAGCCAAGAAGAGACGGATGGATACCCCTTGACCAAAAGCTTACCTGTGCAGCCGCAAGCCATTATGGGCTCTGGCTGGGTTGACCTTAGGCGTGACTCTGGACGGACGGTGCCAGCAGATGTAAAAGAACGGTAGGACATGGATGGGCACCGGCAGTGCCCAGAGAAGCTCTATGGAAGACCCTGTTTCATTCATCCCGTTTTCAAACACCATGCAGTACGAGGACATAAAGGAGGGAACGAATCTTGAGGGTAAAGTGCACAAGACTCTGCAGAGTAACAACCTAATCGATTAACTGTGTCCCCGATTACGGACATTTGAGCCTCTAGAATTGGAGTATTTCGGAAATCTCAACATCGAGCAAATAAATTAATTGATGGGTTATTAATAATTTTTGGGTATGAGACACTGTTTGGCGGAACCATCTCATTAACAACCAACATTTTGTAGTAATTGCAAGTAAGTCCTTTGTTGTATGGAAAAACTGGCTTTTTCACAAAAACATAAAACCTAGAGCCCCATAGCCAAATTGCATATAGTGTTAGCATTATAATTGTTTTTCTCACTATAACTTGCCGGCATATTCAAAATGTTGACCTACACGGCTGCAACGTCTTATGTTGCAGAGGAGTTTTCCGACAAGGAGTGAGGCTACGATCTACGCTTGGTGATTGCCCTGTGGAGTCTGATGGACTCGCTATTCGTCTACGCTTCCGCAACTTTATTTAGTTTATTTCTCATGAGTTGGCCTTCGGCCGAATTTATTATGATGTAATAAAGCCTCGATATGAGAGTCGTGTAATAAATTCAGGTGTGATTGAACTTTGAATCTTTTCATCAATGTACTGTGTGTTCCAGCATGATCTTGGGATGGTACAGCTACACAAAGACTTGACCGATATTGGGTCGGGTCGTTACAGATATAGCCACACCGTGGGTGTTACAAGTTGGTATCAGAGCCATCCCCGACTTAGGAGCACCCTACTTGATCGAATCGCTGACGTTGTTGAGTCTAGAACAAAATGTTTTGAGTCTCAGGATTATATATATCGGAGAGTAGGATTATTTTTACTCCTCAGTCCCTTCATTGCTCTAGTGAGGCCTCCTAACGTAGAAGTTTTGACTCTTCTCTCCTCAAATTTCATGATTTATTAGGATCACACGGGTATCTTGGAATCGTTCCGATAGTCTTGTGATGAGAACATTGTTCTTGGTACCTCCTGACATTTAGGGGTTGTGGAAGTGTCCCAGGGAGTTGAGCTTCGAGGTGTTGTCGTCACAATTTTATCGTTGTAGTTCTGGAATACCTGAGTTTCCCCGACATCGAAAATCTCTTTTATGCAGTTGTTGGTGAGATAACCTCGACACCACCCAGTACTGGGGGGGGGGGAGTTCGGGATTATTGCCATAAGTCGTATAACGAATGCTTTTCGAAGGTTGAGGTACATGATTTCCGAAGGTTTCTTAGTTATGTGTTGAAGGATGGATACAACTGGATGTAGGGATTGTTAGTTTGGGTGAGATATTATGCTTCCCCTGTATCCCCAACACCTGATTGCATAACCAGAAAGTTTCAGGAGTTTATAAGTGGGAATTCAAGTATCATGTAGGGTATCCTTCCAACAGACACATGATACGATATGGGGTCTATCATATGTTTGTTCCAGCTTATTTTGCATGCCAATCCTTTGTTTTTGGTTTTCAGTTGTGGTATTCGAGTTGCTTCAATGTCAAGTGTTGATTCCATACCTTCTCCTAAGCGGTGTTCTCATACTGCTATGTGAATACCAATCCTTCATGATAATCGACATTGTCATGTCAATTCTTTTCCATCCGAAGTGTTCCTCTTCAAGTGGATCCAATCATTTTCAACAGCCGCAAGATCCAATCTCAGTTTTTATCAACGGTGTTCATTTCATCCGTCCCAAGTTGCCTTTGTTTTTATCGCCAACCCACCCCTTTTTCTTCAAGGATTCAAATTTCGTAATCATGTATCCTTTTATTTGTGAGAAGTCTCTTCAGTCTTTTCTTTCAATGTTCTTACCCGGTGATTCTCATGAAGATACTAACAAATCTTCAAGTTCATCATTCTTCGTTTCTCCTCTCTGGTGGATTCAATCCAAGAATCCGGTGTTAATCTTATCCCTTTCCTCATTTCACAATGTTTCCTCATACCGGCGCACTTCTTAATCGCTCATCTCTTTCTATTCATATCTGAAGTGCTCAAGATATCTCGAAGATTCGTGTTTCCACTCTGCATTCGTTCAAGTTCTTTTGAGGATGTTGTCTCATTCAAGCCATTTAAATCAACATGTGCAATCTCACCTTCAAGTAATCGTTCAACGGTGTTTCTTTTGAGTGGGCCCTAACACACAGGTCTTTTCCCAGGATCTTACCTGACTCTTCTAATCTTCCCGGAGTTACTCTCAAATTCTTTTCCAAGTTTGACGTAAGAATGAATTATCATCAGCCATATGTCTTTCTCCAAGATCTTTCAAATCATTTTCATCGTTGGCTCAACTTCTTCATTTTTCATTCTCCCGGAGTATCTCAATAATTCGTGGTGGTGTTTCTCATCGTCGTTCTCTGCATTTGTAAATTGAAGAAGATATTTCATCTAACTCTTGCTCCATTCTCTTGAAGATTCATGGTTCTAGCTTGATGCCATCCTCTCATAAGTGTTTTCGATTGTGAGATTTCTTTTCACAAATACGGAGCAATTCAGGAGTCTTTTCAGTTTGATTCTCCGGAGCCCATCATCTCAGAATTATTCATTCCAGCTTTAAGCTCTCATTCTCTAAATCTTACCGGTGCATCGCTCAAGTATTCTCTAATTAGCTCGTGATCTATTCGTTCTCATGTATCTAAATTTCGTCAAGTATCTTCATTCATTTTCCAATTCTTCCCGGTGAATTGTGCCTTTGCTACGTTCATTTTCAATTCGTATGATGGTTTGTTCAAGATTTCTCTTCCTTTGTTTTCATATCAATTTATTCGTTGTTTCAATCCTACCGGTGGTTCATTGAATACCTTCTCAAGTTTTCGCTATATTGCTCTTTAATCCTTTTCAACGAGAATAAGTAGTGTGCCAAATCCATTGCTTGTCATCAATCTAAATTGTTGAAGGATACGCATAACATAATTCTTATTCTTGTTTCTTCCAAGTGATCTAATTCCTTATTCCGAAGGTTCATCAAAATTCTTGATTTCATTTGTTCATCTTTCTTTCTGGAGTTCCAAGTTTTTCTCGGTTATATCATCGTGAAGTTCCATCTAAATCATTGCAAGGCTTCACCTTATGTTTCCAACTTCTCTTTCTTTTTATCATCCTTTAATTACCGGAGTTCTTCATGGAGGCTACATGGTGGTTCGTCAAGGATTCTTTTCATTCTTCATTTGTTCTCCAAGATTTTCTCTCGAAATTAAGATCCGCCAAGCTATACTCTGAAATAAACATGTTGTTCAACACATGTATTGTTTTGAGGAGTTCAAGTATTCCTCATCTTGCATTCTGAAGTGCAATTCTTCCTACATTATCTTTTGAGGTGGTGTTATGTCACTCTTGACAATTTCCTTCATGTTTCACGATTCACAAGTTGTCAGGAATGAGATAATTAAATCCATTAATTACTTTGTTGGAGTATCTTGGTATAGATTTCACCGAAAGCCTTCCATTGGGAATGTTGCTATTGTGGTGCTTACCAATGATCCAATCTTCTCCTTCCTATCTCAGTGAAGAAGTTTTTCATCTATTCTTTCTCCCGAAGGCTTTGTGATGTTGCTCTTTTTAATCATCATCTCGAATTGTGAGGATCATGTTCTTTCCTTTGCTTATCCATTCAACCCGAGTGTTGTCGTAATTAATCCTTATCGTTCCTTGTACATCTCTTTTCAACCGGAGTGCTGTCCGAATTTGTTCTTCCATGTTCCTCTTTTCTAACGGAGTGTTTTCAACTTTGTTCATCTTCGTTGTATTCTTTCTTTCAATTTGTTTAACCTCTCAAGGTTCGTGGTTTCACTCGTTTGGCAAAGAAGCAACTTTGTTTTACCTCTTCCTCTTCCGCTTCTCTCCGGTGCCGTCCTAGATCTCGGGACGAGATCTTCTATTAGTGGAGGAGAGTTGTAACGCCTCGAGACCGATGCTTCAGTTGCCCTTCCTTTTATTTTAGTAGTTGATGTGTGTTTATTATGTTTGTTGTATTATCATAATTATTTTTGCATATTTCATTCCTATATGTCTATGCCATGATCATGTTGAATGCCTTTGTCATATTTTGCATTGCATCATGATCATCTTGCTTGTTGTTGCATGTGCATTTTATTTGTGTATGTCTTGGTGTGATCTCTTTCTCTTCATCTCCATTGCTGTTAGCATCTTCACCCTTCAAGTTAGTCCATCTCCAAGCAAACCCCATCTCCTTCTTCCTTTCTTCTAAATTCTAGCCATTTACTCGAGTGACATTTTTTCCTGCCTCAAATAATGTTCACTCTTTCCCTGTAAATCCAACACGTTTCATTTAACTTTTTTGTCAAGTTTCAGCTCTTTTGAAGAAGATTTGGTTCGCTTCAAAAATGACTCAAGTTTGAAGTTAATTCAAACTTGGTTTCTTTTTCTACCTCTAAAAATGGCCAAAGCAATTTATTCAAATAGTGCATATCTCCAGGAGCTCATTTTAATTCTCATCCTTGCTTCTACCTTCTCCATGCTCTCTGTTCTTTTCTATAATTATTTCCCGTCTGAAGGAATTCAGAAAAAGGGCAGCAGCAGCTCAGCGCAGCAGAGAGCAGGCCGAGCAGTGCGCAGCCCAGCAGACCCGCAGCCTTCTAAGGCCCAGCCGAACCACCCACCGGCCACTTATGCCTGCCAGGCCGGCCCATTTGCCTAAGGCCCACCTAACCCTCTAAACCTAACCCGACCGGTCCTCATCTCTCTCTCGCTCGATCTCTCCATCATTCTCCTCCCTCGTGTCGCCACTCACGCATCGCCAGGGAAGGAGAGCCCCTCGCTTGTCTTCCTCCAAACCACGTCGTCCTCCGCTCCTTTCTCCTTCCTCCGGCGTGTCTCCTCTGCTCCCAAGGCCATGGCCTTGCCAGCCGGCCATCAGAGTCGCCGCCCTGCTCCAGGCCTCGTCCTCGTCGGACTCCGCCGCCCCCAGGACAGCTCCTCCGGCCTCCCCGTCCTATGCTTCGCCTTCTCGCGCCCCTGCCTTCTATGCCCACGCCGTCCTCCACCAGCAGCGTCGCCACCCCGCCGGACCTCGTTCCTCAGCCTGCAGCCATGGCCCCCTCGCAAGCTTCCTCCGACGCCTTGCCTCACCTCCTGCCTCTCGTGTGCCTTGCTGGGCGCATGTGTGCCCGCGTCCAGCACCTCCCGCTCCCTCCGCATGGCCTCCTCGACGTGGTCGAGCCCGACCACGACCTTCTCCACGCGCCACAGAGGTCTCACCTCCTCCCTGTGGCATCCCGCGCCCGACGTCCATGGCCTCTCCAGCCTCCAAAAGCTCGGCTTCCCTTGCTCCACGCCAAGGCCGATGCCGGCTCCACTTCATCTTGCTACTGCTCCGCCATCGACCTCCTGTTGCTGCAGGACCCTCTCCATCGTGCACTGTGGCTGTGCTATTTCTTCTCCCTCAAGGTCGAAAGGACGCCAGTTACACGAGACACCAAGAACCGCGACGATCCCAGTCTAGGATACGCCAAGACCAAACGTTTTGTTTTCGCCAAGTTCCATCAAACTGACCGTGTACGTCTACCATCGTCGTGGTTTTGTTTTCATCAAGTTCGACTACAGCACGAAGATGTGTACAACTACGCGGATTCGCGGAGTACGACTACACATGGGACCCGTCAAGTTCTTCTACGTGCGTGTACGACTACACATCCGAGATGCGTCTAGTACCTCTACGGGAGACCCGAACGTCTACGAACCGTGTACGACGACCGTTGCCAAAGACCGTCCAGTGAACAACTACCCTCACTGTTGGGGATATGACTACTGGAGGTAAACCGGCTAGGAGTGGCCGGGTTAACTCCATGAATATAGAAACCCATGAAGATGTGAGGATGGTGGCGCTTTACGAAGGCCCAAGGCCCAAAGGCGAGTTAAAGCCTATAGATGTAAACCGACTCTTTCATGTAACTTGTATTGTAAGTTAGAAGGAATAGAGACCGAGCCGGACGCGTTTATGATCCGGGCTCGGGACTCTGTAAACCGGCGGGCGTCGGCCTATGTATATAAAAGGACGACCCGCCGGCGGTTGAGGGACGACAGACAACAACTCGAGAGCCAGGCAAACCGGATTTGCTCTCTGGTCATCGAAACCCTAGCAATACCAATCACAACTAGACGTAGGCTTTTACTTTCATCGAAGGGGCCGAACTAGTATAAAATCCCTTGTGTCCCTTGTCCGGTTTAACCCCTTTAAGCTAACCCGTAGTGATGGCTCCACGACTAAGTCCTTTCATGAGGACATCTACCATGACAAACCCACGATAGTTGGCGCCCACCGTGGGGCTATCGCACGATGGTTTCGAGTTCTTGAAGGGCAGCTTCGAAGGACTCAAGGGATACGTTGTGGGCCGGATGACAAAGATTCGTCGCGGCAAGCTCTACATCGATGACGCAGGATGGGGTCCCGAGGCCGGTTCAATCGAATACGGGTACCGGGTCCCCTTTGGTGGGATTCACGTCTTCATCGGCAAGATCGGCGAACCGAGCCCTGAGACGGACACCTGCACCGACATCATCGAGACGGCTCAGCGTGCGAGCCCCACCCCGGTTCAGCCTGCAGCAAGGCATGTTTTCTTAGGTGTCATCCATGGAGCGGAGTATGAGGATGGACCGGCATCTGGTAGAGAAATCGTTGTCTGTTCTGATGACGAGTCTTTGACTGGAGAGACCGAGTCGCTGTATCAGCTGCAGGACGGCCGGATTAGCGGATGTTCCGATGGCAACAGTATTCCGGACCCCCTCGATCTTCCAAACCGGGTCGCTGTCTTCATGGCCAGAACACAACCAGCGCAACACTCTTCTACCGCTGCGGCGATGTTCTCCGGTTCAGCAACAACAACGCCAGCAGGAGCAGGGGGCTCTGCACCGCCTCCTGCTCAGGTTTTGTCTGATTTGTTCGACGCTTTGGCAACATTGATGGACGCGGAGGTGGACGTGGCAGCCCGAGATGAGCACAACGTGGAGATTGCAAAGGTGAAAGATCAGATAACTCAGGCTAAAGCGGACCTGGCAGCAGAGAACGCCAGGATGGCTACAGAACGGGCCGAGTTGGAAGCTCAGGCCTACCGGCTTAGGTTGGACCAGAATGCCTCAGATGAGGTCATGAGAAGAAGATACCGGTCGCACCTCCCGCCGGGTTATGAGCCAAGAAATCTCTTTAACACGCCAGGAGCCGGAACCAGTAACCAGCCAGTGGTAAACCAGACGGAGGCGCCGGGAACAGGAGCGCCAGTTCAGCCGCGCATGATGGACCCGCCTCGTCAGAACAACGTTGTACCGCAGTATGTTCCGACGCTCCTGGGGCATTACTCCAACCCGTTGGACGACATTGTGGCCGCTGCTTCACGATTAGCAGCACTCCCAGCTGACGGCGAGTCACCAGTGGCGATTGAGACACGACGGGCCAGAGAGCTCCTTCAAATAGCTTTAAACCAGCAGCAGGCTTATTCGCATAGTCGCGAGAGGATTCATTCCACCCCCCGTTCCAGTCGGAGCTACAGCAGGCACGTTGAGGATGAACCGGCTGTATCAAGTAGTCCACGTCACCGTAACTCGCTGAGAGGGCACAACCCGGCAGGTGGAGGTGCTAATGTGCAGGATGCGGTGGATCATGGTCGTGCACATCGATAGGTCGAGTTAGCAGCTCTGCATGCAGCTCGTCAACCTACTCCGGTTCGCCCTACCTCTTCAGTGGAGCCAGGCATGGTCTTTAGTTCTTTAGGGGTGCCATGTCTTACCCCTGCTTTACGTAATGTGTGACTGCCCAAGGATTTTAAGGGACCTCGTAAGGTGCCCAATTACACTACCGATTTGCAATCGAAGTCATGGGTGGAGAGTTATGAGATGGCGATGGAGATGCTGGACGTGGATGAAGCAGTGTGTGCGAAATACTTCACCATAATGTTGGAGGGGACAGCTCGAACCTGGTTAAATAGCTTACCAGTTAACTCTGTCGGGTCATGGGCTGAGCTAAAGCACCGGTTTATCCAGAATTTCAAACATACATGTAAGCAGCCTATGTCAATTGTGGACCTAGCCGCTTGTGTTCAAGAGGAGGGGGAGTCTACTACGCAATGGGTGAAGCGAGTCTCGGCTATTTTGCATTCATCAGACCGCATTAATGCAGATACAACAGTTTTGACGTTGGAGGGCAACTGCCGGTTTATGCCATTAAAGTTGAAGCTGGGGAGGCTCAAGCGTCACTGCAATGACATGTCAACCCTTATGGCCGCTTCGGTGAAATACGCCGATTCAGATAGTACCAAGGACCCTGAGTCAGAGGAGGACAAACCGGGAAAAAGGGAAGAAGAACGGAACACCAAGGGACAGAAGCATAACCCGGCAGGTCATGGGAACAATGGTAAGCGCAAAGCGGACAATAGTTTGGACTTTGTGGCTAACACCAATGCTCAGATAATGGTCAGCATCGTAAAGGCAAACAGCCCCAGAGGGGCGGAGGGTCAGGCCCCAATCTGGAGCGCCTGTTAAATCAACCTTGTCCAAAGCATGGATCGAAGGAGAGGCCAGCTTCAAATCTTTCGAAAGATTGTTACATCATGCGAGAGTTCAAGAACTCCAATATGTTTTAATATGACAATGGTCCGCCCGGCGGTTCAGGAGGTGGCTTTCATGGACCAGGTTATGGAGGCAGCAGCTCTGATTCAGGATTTCAAGGCAATCAAACCGGACATAGCAATCAAGGGAACGAGGGCAACCAGGGAGGTTATAACCATCAGGGGAATCAGCAGAAGCAGTAGTCGGGTTATCAGAGCATTACAAAGCAGTTGAATAGTGGGCAATATCATGTCTTCACCACTAGCTTGTGCAAGCGTGATCAGAAGCTTCACAAGAGGGCCGTGAACTTTGTTGAACCGGCAATGCCTCAGTATTTGCGCTGGTCTGACCAACCAATTCTATGGAGTCGGGAGGATCACCCACCCCGGGTTGATAATCCGAGTCATCTAGCCTTAGTGGTGGCACCTCAAGTTGGGGGGGGGGTATAAGTTCACTAAAGTGCTCATGGATTGTGAAAGTAGTATCAACATCCTTTATTATGATACGTTCCGCCGTATGGGGTTGACAGATAAGAATCTTAAACCGTCGAACACCGTTTTTCATGGCGTGGTGCCCGATAAGTATGTGTATCCAGTGGGCAAGATAGCCCTGGAGGTGGCCTTTGGAGATGATCATGATTCAAGGTCAGAAACATTGACTTTTGAGGTGGTGAAAATCAAGAGTCCGTATCACGCCTTGTTTGGGCGACTGGCTTATGCCAAGTTCATAGCGAGGCCGTGTTATGTTTATCTGCAGCTTAAGATGCCGGGCCATAAAGGGACCATCACAGTACATGGGAGTAGGAAGATTGCTTTGGAATGTGAGGAAGGTGATGCGACTTACACTGAGTCGGTTTGTGCCACAGAAGAGCTGAAGTTTTATAAAGACAAGGTTGATCCGGCAGACATGACTTCTTTGAAAAAGCCAGCTACGGAGCACGATCCGGCGTTGAAGTTTAAATCAGGCACATACACTAAGATGGTTGATTTTGTTTATGGCGATTCTTCCAAGCAGTTTAACATCAGCGCTAACCTAGATCCCAAATAGGAAAGCGCGCTCATCGAGTTCATCCTTGAGAACCGGGACATCTTTGCATGGAAGCCTTCTGACATGCCAGGTGTACCGAGGGAACTCGCTGAGCACACACTTAATATAGATCCTAAGTTTAAACCGGTCAGACAGTTTCTCCGCCACTTCAACGAAGAAAGGCATAAGGCTATCGGTGAGGAGGTAGCTCGGCTGTTGGCCGTAGGGTTTATCGTGGAGGTTTTTCACCCGGAGTGGCTAGCTAATCCGGTGCTGGTTCTTAAGAAAAACGGCACTTGGCGTATGTGTGTGGACTACACAGACTTGAACAAGGCCTGTCCAGCTGATCCTTTTGCCCTCCCTCGGATTGATCAGATTATTGATGCTACGGCAGGTTGTGACCGTTTGTGTTTTTTGGATGCTTACTCTGGTTATCATCAGATCAAAATGACAGTTAAAGACCAGGAGAAGACAACTTTTATAACTCCCTTTGGAGCCTTCTGCTATGTCTCCATGCCCTTTGGGCTTAAGAGTGCCCAGGCGCCTTATCAGCGTTGTGTTCAGAATTGTCTTCATAAACAGATTGGGCGCAATGTTCATGCATATGTGGATGATATTGTGGTGAAGTCCAGGAAGAAGGAAACGCTGATAGATGACTTGAGGGAGACTTTTGACAACCTCCGGGTTTATAAGATGATGCTTAATCCGGACAAATGTGCCTTCGGTGTTCCGGCAGGCAAGCTCTTGGGTTTTCTAGTGTCTAACAGGGGCATTGAGGCTAATCTGGAGAAGATCACAGCTATCACCTCTCTGGATAAACCGGCATGTATCAAAGACGTTCAGCGTTTGGCGGGCCGGATTGCGACTTTGAGCCGTTTTATTAGTCATCTCGGGGAGAAGGCTATCCCTTTATATCAGATGTTAAAGAAAACAGATGACTTTGTCTGGAGCGATGCAGCTGATAAAGCGTTTGAGGATCTGAAGAGGCAGTTGGCTGAACCGCCTGTGCTTGCGGCTCCGATCGATAAAGAGCCTTTACTGCTATATGTGGCTGCTAATGCCAGGGCTATTAGTGTGGCTATAGTTGTGGAGCGCAAGGAGGCTGGAAAGGAGTATCCGGTTCAACGGCCGGTTTATTATATCAGTGAGGTGCTTATTGAATCAAAGCAGAGGTATCCGCATTGGCAGAAGCTGGTATATGGAGTTTTTTGTGGCAAGCCGGAAGCTCAAACACTATTTTTAGGGTCATCCTATCACAGTGGTTACTTTAGCCCCTTTAGGAGATATCATTCAAAACAGAGAAGCAACTGGCCGGATTGCCAAGTGGGCTATTGAGCTTGGATCTCATGGGCTCAAGTATACACCTCGCACAACGATCAAATCCCAAGCACTCGTGGACTTCATCAATGATTGGACAGAGTTGCAGGCACCAGAGGAAAAGCCAGATAACACGTATTGGACTCGTGGACTTCATTTTGATGGGTCTAGGCAATTGGAGGGCTCGGGGGCTGGAGTCATATTAACTTCCCCATGAGGTGACAAGTTTTGTTATGTTCTTCGCTTAATGTTCCCGTGTACTAACAATGCAGCTAAGTACAAGGCCTTACTCCATGGTCTTCGGATGGCTAAGGAGATGAACTTAAGCCGGGTTAAGTGCTTCGGTGACTCGGACCTAGTGGCTCAACAGGTATCTGGCACTTGGAATTCTAAGGACCCACTCATGGCTGCATATCGAGGAGAGGTGGACATAGTGGCTGGTCATTTCAAGGGTTATCAAGTTGATCATATAGACCGGCGAAAGAATGAAGCGGCGGACGCTTTAAGTCGCCTAAGCTCTCAGCGTAAACCGGTGCCACCTAATGTCTTCCTCGATGTACTGCATAATCCATCGGTCAAGATACCCACAGAGGAGGAGTTGGCTATTCCTGACTCGGAGGCCCAATTGGTGGCAGCTTTGCATGTTATACTGGATTGGACAGTCCCGTACTTGGCTTACATGAACCGGGGCGAGTTACCGGAGGACGAAACCTTGGCCCGGCAGATAATCTGATGTTCCAAGTCAATGACCATAATCAATGCGGAGTTACATCGTTACAACGTCATAGGAGCAATTCAGCGTTGTGTGTCTCCTTAAGAGGGTTGTGAGATTTTGCGAGAAATTCACGAAGGAGATTGTGGTCACCACGCCGGTTCAAAATCCTTGGTGGCTAAGGCTTTTTGTCACGGTTTCTATTGGTTGACAGCTCATGCTGATGCTGAATATTTAGTCAAAAGGTGTGACAGTTGTCAAAAATTTGCACGCTGCGCTCATGTTCCGGTTCAGGAGTTGAGAATGATTCCAATCACTTGGCCGTTTGCAACTTGGGGGCTCGATATGGTTGGACCCTTTAAGAGATCCAAGGACAAAAAGACCCACCTGTTAGTGGCAGTTGACAAGTTTACGAAATGGGTAGAAGCAGAGACAGATAGTAAGTGTGATGCAGCCACAGCGGTTCAATTCATTGAAAAGGTGATATTCCGGTTTGGTTTCCCAGACAGTATTATAACTGATAATGGTACTAATCTGTCAAAGGGTAAGATGGAGGAATTTTGCCAACGTGAGCACATCCGGCTTGATGTAGCATCAGTGGCTCACCCCCAGTCTAATGGTCAAGCAGAGAGGGCAAATCAAGAAATTTTGAGAGGTATTAAACCTAGGCTTATGGTTCCATTAAAGCGGACCCCGGGTTGTTGGGTGGAGGAGTTACCTTCTGTGTTATGTAGTATCAACACCACACCTAACAGATCTACGGGTTACACACCTTTCTTCATGGTTTACGGAGCGGAGGCGGTTCTCCCTAGTGATATCCGTCATGACTCATCCCGTGTGACGGCTTATGTTGAAGCTGAGAATGAGAAAGCACATCAGGACTCACTGGACCTGTTAGATGAGGAGCGTGATTTAGCGGCAGCATGTTTGGTGATTTATCAACAAGATCTCCGACGTTATCACAGCCGCCGGGTTAAGACCAGAACTTTTCAAGAAGGCGATCTGGTGCTCCGGCTCATCTAGGATCAGACTGACATGCACAAGTTATCCCCACCTTGGGAAGGACCTTTTGTGGTTAGCAAAAATCTGCGAAACGGGTCATGCTACCTCATTGGTGTTCGAGAGCGCAAAGACTCACGTAAATCGGAGGATGAGACCAAGCGACCATGGAATATAGCCCTTCTTCGGCCTTACTATACTTGAGCCACATGCTCTTCTTATGTACATGCTTATGACAATGTATATATTATATAATAAACCGGAGCCTCGGCTAAAGCGGGGTCCCTGTTCCTATTTTACATCATGTGTGGTTTCACAAGGGTTTCTACTGACAAAGCGGAGTTTTGTTAACCCGGCTCATAAGGCCACACAGATATAAAGAAAGTCACTAGGGGGCTTGGTTGTCTTCACACCATAGCTACACCTCTTGATCGGTTTAAAACCAAAAAGGGATATCACTAGGGGGCTTGGTTATCTTCACACCATAGTACACCTCTTGATAGGCTTCAAGCCAAAAGGAAATTATGGAACCAAAGAGAGTCTGTAGCATCAAGCACAACTGAAACATAGGTAACCACTGAGCACAGCTCAAATATTACTTGGGGGCTCCTTGCTTCTCAAAGAACAACGAGCTTGCACCCTTGTAATAGGCTATCAAGCCAGGCTTGGAAGCCAGGTGTATTCACCTAAAACCCCGGGTTATCCTGCCTCTTTAAGTAAGCCACTCCGTCCAGGTAAACCTGGTATGACCCATCGAACGTTTGACAAGTCAATCCCATGGACCCTGAACTTGTCAAAGTTAAAATACTGATTGGTTAAAGATTGACGTCCATCTTAAAAGGCTTTGCAAAATGGTTTAACTCAGCGGCCTGGCAGCCCATGAAAAGCCTTGATTTAGGGCCTGGCATCCCATGAAAAGCCTTGTATATTTCTTTTTGATTTGCTGATTTTTATATCTTTTGATAAGGGATTTATGAATTTTTTCTGTTAAACCGGTGTTCATTACAACCCGGCGTGACTTTCAACGCTTAGTTGTCAGTACATGATTGATTTTAAACCGGTAGTATATTGCTCCGGTCTGGTTTTGACTAGATGTCACCAGCTTCATACGAACAAATCAGCGGCTATTATGGCCCAGTACGGTTTTTATGTGAACCGGCAAGAGGGCAAGGAGTCATCAACACTCCGAATTGGTGTTTTTCACCGTTACCATACAAGAAGTTGGTCAACCAACGAGGTATGTCCCAGATATCATCTATTTTATCTGGTTAATACAAATCTTGGTTATCCATCCAAGTTATGTATATATTTTTGGGCATCATGACCCGTCCAGTGGTAAACCACTAGGACGCTTTCAAGTTCTTATATGCAGGAACACAAATCATAATGGGCTATGTAAAAATAGATCCCAAAAGTGGAACAAGTTTTCAAGATATCAAGCAACACAAACATGCTCGATGGCATGGCAGATGAAGGTGTTCCTGCTATTCTATTACAAGGAGTTTCAAAATGGCCCAAATTGGATAATTGTTTTCAAGAAGTGGCAAACAGTAACTGATAAACCGGCCACCGGTTTAGGATTCCTCATCAAGGTGGCTTGACGATTGAGGATCATCTTGCGCAGTCACGTTCTCTTCACCCTCCCTAGACGCTGGAAATCAACCTCGACCAATTGATTCCGGTTAAAGCTTGAAACACGGCCTCTTCATGGATAAGACTGGAGGGGTCAATGTCAGGAGCGTAAGTATTCTTACGGATTGGTGGCACAAGATCTTCAACATCATGGATCACCGCGGGCTATCTCTTTCCCTTAGCATCATAAACCGGCTGGAAATGAGATAAATTCGTGTCCTCCGCCAGTTTGCTTGCTATTGGTCGCATCTCCTTTGTCAGCCTTCGCAGATCGTCATTATTGAAGTCTGAGCCGTCTTCTTTCACGCCAGGATACCCTTTGATGATATCTGCCGGTTCAAGATCTGGAATTCGTGCCTTGGCCCGGATTAGCGCGGTCAGCGCTCCTGATCTTGCGGCTGATCTCTTCACTTCGTTGATCCGGGCAGGTAGCATGGCCAGCTTTTCAATTGTTTCCTTTATAAACAATGGCGCTGGCTTGTTATAGGCCGCAGTGCAAATGGCATGTTGGGATCCAGAGAACAGCTGTTCTATGAAGGTGTAGGCCGCTTTCAGTTTCATCCGCATGTCAGAGCCCAGATGAGCAATGCGGGTCCCTGTCATGGTTCAGCATCAGTAAACCGGCCATCGATAAGATCTTATGAATTAGACAAACTGCATGAGAGGGCACTTACCAAATACAATAGAAGTCATGGCGTTAATCTGCCGCTTTAAGCCGGTCAGTTCTTCCACCACCGGCTTCAGGGCTGCCTCTGGGTCCTCAGCCTTTTTTGTCAAACCGGCTTTTTCTGTTTCCCAGTCAGCACACTCCTTGTTGAAGGTTTCTTTCAGCTTCTCCATAGCTGCCAAGGCATTGGTCAACTCTTCTTTGGCTTTGGAAGCCTCTGCTTGTTGAATTTTACATTCTCTTGAAGGTCTGCGGTTTGAGCATCCTTCTTATTCAGCTCAGCCTACAAAGGTGAGATATATCATCACAATAGGTAATGAAGTACCAATCGTATAACAAGTTATGCACTTTGTACTTGGGGGCTAATGCCTATTTGCTCTATCGTCAAACTATTTTTCACAAGTCTCAAGTACAATGCAAGCATTATCCTTAACACTTGGGGGCTAATGTACATCTGTTCAAAGCTAATGCATTGCTTCAAGACCCAGTTTACCTCGCAAAGCTAAACCGGCCCTTGGGGGCTACACAGGCAAAAAACTACAGGAATATAATGATCACGTCTGATTTAATTCAAAAGATCAGTTGGTATATGGAGGACAAGTTTTTAAGAGTTAAGGTATTATACAATCCTGGTTTATGATTGTCATCATAAACCGGCCCTTGGGGGCTACTTGGGTTGATGTTTGTACTTTGGATTCAAGAAAGGAAAGTGAGGAAAATACCTCATAGCGCTCCTTCATCAGGTTCACCAAACCGGCTTCATAATCACGGTTTGAGTACAAACGGTTTAGAAAACCGGAGTGGAGTTCTTGAGCGCTGAGATGGGCGTAGCTTGACAAGTCAGTGCTCCATTTACCTTTCTCCATGGCAGCACGCTCTTCCTTGGCGCTATGTTTGGCCAATATTACAGGATGGCCAGGAGAGGTGTGACCAAGGCCAGTAATGATAACCTCGCCTTCTTTGTCTCCGGCGGCCTTTTTTGGAGTTGATGGAGTGTCAGTAGCTCTCACCGGACTAGAAGACCTGTCATCGGCCCGGATTGGATCCGCCATTCAGCATCAGGCACAGCAATGTCAACTTCTGGTTGTTCATAAATATTGTGATCTTGAGGGGGTGGTTCATCAAAAGTAGCTTCAGGATTGGGACCCTCTGGTTCAACAATTTGTTCTGGTTCAACCGTTTGCTCCAGTTCAAGAACCACTTGGTCTTCGGGCAGATTATTTACCCGAGCCTTTTTGCTGGGTCTAGCTTTGGCTCTAAAAACAGAAAAAGATGCAACAGTTAAGCATAGCATACAAAGTATGGAAACATTTAAGGAAGGAGTTCAAGTACTTACCCAGCTACAGTTTTGAGAGGAGGAAGTTGGGTCGTTGTTGACTCGCCAGAGGATGAGGGGGTGTCACCTGATAATTTGAATCGGACGGATTAAGAGGTTGTCGAAAATAACCTGTCTTGGGATAAGAATTGTCAGAAGTGGGTGAGACCTTAGATGGGCGCTTTCGAACCGGGGTGTCAGGTAAACCGGCGGACGTGACCTTTTGGCCGCTATGCCGGGTGGTGCGGCGAGCCTCGTGCTGCTCCGTCTTCAAAATAAATGTTGGGTCCAAATGAGCAAGAGGATGAGAAAAGCTTACTTTCCGGACTGCTTGACGGATTTTTTGTGTTGGCATAGAGTCTGAACCAGAGGAAAGGGTAATTACCTCTACATCATCAGCTTGGCTACCCTCCACGTCCTCCTGATAAGTATCATTGTCAATGAGATGCATGAAAAGGGAACCAAGTGAATCAAGTTCTACCTCAACTTCTGGTTCATCCGGGTCGTCATCCAGTTCCATGCTGATGCGTTTAGGTGCCTTCCGCTTTGAGGTTTTCTTGACGGCTTTTTGTTTTAGGGCGGGAAGGCTTTGCTGCTTTCTCCCGAGGCTTCCTTTTCCAGAACGGATCATCACCCTATTTCAAAGAGGGGCAAGGGATATTCACAGCTTGTACAGTACAAAGATATCAAGTGTAAAGTGGAAGACAATACTTACAGCATGCAGTTTGTTTTTGCGTAAAAGGGAGTTTAAGCCGGTTTGGCGGCAGACAGATTCCGATTCATTCAAAATCTTCTTGACACCCTCAGTAACTTCTTCATCGGTTAGCTGAATGTTGATGTGATGTTGGGAGTCTTCTACTTCACCAGTATACTCACACATTAATCCGAAGCGGCGACTTAATGGCAAGATGCTCCAGGATATCCAGCAACGCACAAAGTCGACGCCTGATAAACCGTTGGCCATAAAGGCTCGGAGCTTGGCGAGTTGAGGGGCATATGAGGCCCGTTCCTGGGCACTTAGACGTTGTGGCAGTGGATGAGTGTTGGAAAGCCGGTGGGCATGGTAACTCGGCAGAGGGTTCTCGTCTTTAGGGTAGGTGTCTTTACAGTAGAACCAAGTTTGGTTCCACTCTTTGGGGTGACTGTGCAGCTTGGCATGAGGAAATTCGACCTCTTTTCTTTTTTGAATTGAGACGCCACCAAGTTCAGTGTTGGGTCCGTCTACAAATTCAGTGCGCCGATTCAGATGGAAAAAATCCCGGAACAGCTCAGCAGTTGGTTCTTCTTGTAAGTACACTTCACATAAGACTTGGAAATTGCATATATTGGATACCGAGTTAGGTCCAATATCTTGAGGGTGGAGCTGGAAACTGGCAAGCACATCCCGGAAAAACTTTGACCTAGGTGGTTCGAAACCACGGCCTATGTGATCAACAAATACCACTACCTCACCCTGCTTAGGGGTGGGAGGGTTCTCCGGTCCAAGAACTCGCCACCGGATCTCACTCTTTTTTGTTAAGGTACCAATGTTGACCATTCCATTAAGCTGCTCCTCAGTAACCCGGGAGGGAGCCCAGTTACAGGCATAAAACTGCTTGGCCATTGCAAGTGAAAAGCTGAAAGGAAATGCCGGTTTACAATTCATTCATGGTGGTGCATAAGGTGCAACGGAATAAAGATATACAAGTATGTAAATTTCGTAAACCGGAGGCTGATACAATAATGAATGACAAAGCAATAACGGAACAAAGGTATACATATATTGTTAAGCCGGAGTATGACAACGGAGATGAAGGGATTGCTGGTTTACAAGGGGACTAATGGTATGTGATAGATTGCTTTTACAAAGGTAAACCGACTATGTGATAAAGAGGATACAAATCTAAGGCAAGAATGACTAAATAAGGTAAAACAAGTTTCACAAGATTGCATGGAAATTTTGGATCTACCGTAAGACAGGAAACTAAAAAGGTTGGTCCCGAAGCGGTTCACAAAGGTCCAGATCAGTTTTTATGCGCATAAGGGTTTGTTGTGGTAAAAGAAGATAAGCCATTACACGGAATATATCAAGCTTGAGGTTTTTATCCATGGACTAAGGAGGAACGGGGAAGAATGGTGTCGGAGCCTCGATGAACTTTGATGAACAAGGAAACCCTAGACAGATATACAAAGGAGGAAAGGAAAGGACTTACAACGGCTATTGAAGCAACGGAGGAATGACGTGGCTCTCTGGTGCAACCAGGTTGATGCAGCGGCCAACGGAGAGGTGGAGGCGAAGATCAGCGACGGTGGTGGTGCTCGGTTGCAGAGGAGTCGCAAGGAGGAAGAAGAAGTGAAGGAGACGAAGGGGGAAAAGGGAATGGCCCTTGGGCCTATTTATAAGGCGAAGGGATAAGCGACCAGTGCATAAATCGAGGAGCTTAAAATGGATAGTTAATAAGGATGTCACCTCGATGGTTGGATATTCATTAAAAGGGTATCTTCGGTTTCAACGAATAGGTGACGTCATGGCGGTTTACTACGGATCTAAAGGATGACGTCACGGCGGTTTACCAGATCTATACGAAGGTGCCAGGGCAGGAATTTTTCTAAGTATTGAAGATTGACATGAACCAGTTCAAATCAATCTGGGGCCTAATGTTGGGGATATGACTACTGGGGGTAAACCGGCTAGGAGTGGCCGGGTTAACTCCATGAATATAGAATCCCATGAAGATGTGAGGATGGTGGCGCTTTACGAAGGCCCAAGGCCCAAAGGCGAGTTAAAGCCTATAGATGTAAACCGACTCTTTCATGTAACTTGTATTGTAAGTTAGAAGGAATAGAGACCGAGCCGGACGCGTTTATGATCCGGCCTCGGGACTCTATAAACTGGCGGGTGTCGGCCTATGTATATAAAGGGACGACCCGGCGGCGGTTGAGGGACGATAGACAACAACTCGAGAGCCAGGCAAATCGGATTTGCTCCCTGGTCATCGAAACCCTAGCAATACCAATCACAACTAGACGTAGGCTTTTACCTTCATCGAAGGGGCCGAACTAGTATAAAATCCCTCGTGTCGCTTGTCTGGTTTAACCCCTTTAAGATAACCCATAGCGATGGCTCCACGACTAAGTCCTTTCACGAGGACATCTGCCGTGACAAACCCACGACACTCACCATAGATTCGACAAGATAATGTGTACAACTACTTCCACGACGACCGTGCACCACTACCCTCGCCACGAGAACGACTACTTCCCACAATGAACCGGGAACGTCTACTTCCGTCTACATCCCATCAAACCCGAACCGTCCCGAACGCAAGCTTCAAAGGTATACCGCCGAGACGATGACCCGTGGACGAATGCATGTGTTGTATGAGATTCTTGTTTGGATCTTGTATCCGCCCGTGGGCATTAGTTGTTTGGATTTTTGTATTCATTCCCCTAGTTGGGTCACGCTCGACTGATTTGCCCCTATTTTTTCAACAATTGCGGTTTTGCCCAGCTCACTTCACTCGCCTTATGTTTTTGCCCTTCCGGGGCGGTTCCGACCAGTGAGCAGTCGCGACGTGGCGAACCGTGATTGGTCGGAACCGCCCCGGAAGGGCAAAAACACAAGGCGAGTGAAGTG
>NC_041382.1:416912246-416956934 GCF_002162155.2 Triticum dicoccoides
GGGAACCCGGTAACCGGGAGCACCCCCCCCCCCATCTCTGGCGTGTTCCACACATCCGCACATTTCCCTTTTGGCCATTGGTATCTCAATCGAGTTACCGGAACTGATATGTTGTCGTGGCATCATTTTAGGATTCGTTGCAGTGGCACCCCTTTCGTTTCCGCCACGATGACAAAATGCTTCATATCATGCTCTTATCAACATTTTCTTAAAATTTGCATGAAACTTGTTCTTGTCATCCGCATCATGATAATAACATTTAAAATGTTTAAAATTATTGTTGCATTAAATTGCTAATGCACATGAGGATTTACTGGAATTGTTGTTTGATGTTTCCGGCCTCATTTAAAATGTCTAGCTGTGTATTTTACTCATGTTTCACCTCTTGCCATGTTTAACAACATTTAATATTGTTGGGTACATAAAAGGGAGAGAACTAAATAATTGTTGTGGTGTTTTGTTAATTTGCAACTCATTGCATATTGAGCTCCACTTAACTTGTAGAGTTGTTTGTGCATTTTGCCATGCCATGCCTCATTAAACTGGTCATGCGTCATATTTGGTTGCGCATCATGCCATGTTTATGTGATGGTTGTTTACCATGTTGCTTGCTTCTTTCCGGGTTGCTTCTCTCGTTAGCTTCGGTTTCGTTCGGAGTTGTGAGGATCCATTTGACTACGTCCGTTTGTCTTCTTCATGGGCTCGTTCTTCTTCCTTGCGGGATCTCAGGCAAGATGACCATACCCTCGAAATCACTTCTATCTTTGCTTGCTAGTTGTTCGCTCTATCAATATGTCGCGCTACCTACCACTTGTTATATCATGCCTCCCATATTGCCATGTCAAGCCTCTAACCCACCTTCCTGGCAAACCGTTGTCTGGCTATGTTACCGCTTTTGCTCAGCCCCTCTTATAGCGTTGCTAGTTGCAGGTGAAGTTGAAGATTGTTCCATGCTGGAACATGGATATGTTGGGATATCACTATATCTCCTATTTAATTAATGCATCTATATACTTGGTAAAGGGTGGAAGGCTCGGCCTTATGCTTGGTTATTTGTTCCACTCTTGCCGCCCTAGTTTCCGTCATATCAGTGTTATGTTCCTTGATTTTGCGTTCCTTACGCGGTTGGGTGTTATGGGAACCCCTTGACAGTTCGCTTTGAATAAAACTCCTCCAGCAAGGCCCAACCTTGGTTTTACATTTTCCTAACAACCTAAGCCTTTTTCCCTTGGTTTTCCGGAGCCCGAGGGTCATCTTATTTTCATCCCCCGGGGCCAGTGCTTCTCTAAGTGTTGGTCCGAACTAGAGCACCGTGCGGGACCGTCCCTTGGCAACTTGGGTTATGTTGGTACCTGTACGCTTAGCTTATCCGGTGTGCCCTGAGAACGAGATATGTGTAGCTCCTATCGGGATTTGTCGGCACATCCAGGCGGCATTGTTGGTCTTGTTTTAGCATTGTCGAAATGTCTTGTAACCAGGATTCCGAGTCTGATCGGGTCTTCCTGGGAGAAGGAAAATCCTTCGTTGACCGTGAGAGCTTGTGATGGGCTAAGTTGGGACACCCCTGCAGGGTTTGAACTTTCGAAAGCCATGCCCGCGTTTATGGGCAGATGGGAATTTGTTAATATCCGGTTGTAGAGAGTTGACACTTAACTTAATTAAAATGAATCAACCGTGTGTGTAGCCATGATGGTCTCTTTTCGGCGGAGTCCGGGAAGAGAACACGGTCTTGTGTTATGCTTGAACGTAAGTAGTTTCAGGATCACTTCTTGATCACTTATAGCTTCTCGACCATGCATTGCTTCTCTTCTCGCTCTCTTTTGCGTATGTTAGCCACCATATATGCTAGTGCTTGCTGCAGCTCCACCTTACTACCCTTTCCTACCCATAAGCTTAAATAGTCTTGATCTCACAGGTGTGAGATTGTTGAGTCCTCTTGACTCACGGTTACTTCCAAACAGTTGCAGGTGCCGATGCTACCAGTGTAGTTGACACAACCGAGCTCAAGTGGGAGCTCCATGAAAATCGTGCTCGCTATTATGTTTCCTTTCCTGTTGATCAGTAGTGGAGCCCAGTTGGGGCGATTAGGGATCTAGCATTTGGGGTGGTCTTTCTTTATTTTCGTTTCGTAGTCGGACCTTTGTTTGTACCTTGGATGATGTATGGATTATTTATGTATTGTGTGAAGTGGCAATTGTAAGCCGACTCTTTATCCCTTTCTTATTCAGTACATGGGATGTGTAAAGATTACCCCTCTTGCGACAGACCTACCATGCGGCTATGCCTCTAAGTCGTGCCCCGACACGTGGGAGATATAGCCGCATCGTGGGTGTTACAACTAGCCCCTCCCGCCTTTCCCTCTCCTGGGAGAAAGAAAGGGGGGGCACCCTCCCCTACCTTTCCCCACACTCCAAATAAGGAAAGGGGGCCGGCTTGGGAGGGGCCCCAAGTAGGATTCCTCCTACTTAGGCGCCTCCTTTGGCTGCTCCTCCCTCCCTCCCACCTATATATATGTGGAAGGGTGGTGCCTAGCACAGAATAGACAATTGCCTAGCCGTGTGCGGAGCCCCCTCCACCGTTTACACCCTCGGTCATGTTTTCATAGTGCTTAGGTGAAGCCCTGCGGAGATCACTTCACTATCACCATCACCAAGCCGTCGTGCTGCCGGAACTCATTTACTACCTCGCCGTCTTGCTGGACCAAGAAGGCGTTGGACGTCACCGAGCGAAACATGTGCAGAATGTGTAGGTGTCGTACGTTCGGTACTTGATCGGTTGGGGCGGGAAGAAGTTCGACTATATCAACCGCGTTGTTAAAAAAATATGTGCCTCTCGCGAAAAAGAAAAAACACGTTTTTCCTTTTCTAAGAGGCACAACATTGCGTCTCGTGGAAGCAAATCTGTGCCTCCACAAGAAGTAAATCTATGCCACTCACGAAAGCTAATTCGTACCTCCATGAGACATATCTCCGTGCCGCTCGTGGAAGAGGCAAAAGGCGCAGTTTTTTGCACATTTTTTTGATTTCTTTTTGTCCAAAACCTAAGAAAAGCCAAAAAGCCAAAAAACCAAAAAATGTCTAAAAACTAAACACGCACACAAAGAAAAATAAAACCAAAACAAATTTCAAAAGAAGCACATAGAGCGTGCCAATTGGGGCATAGGGGCGCCCGCTTGTTTATGCCTCGCGCTTGAGATGGTGCACCTTATATTTTTTTAGAAGGGTGCACCCTGTGTTTGAATCGTAGTGACTCCCATTTATTTATGGACACCGATAACTTCCACACGTGTGGTGTATCGGGTGGTTGTGCCGCACGCCTCATGTGGCATGGAGAAGAACCCGCCCGCACGACCGCGTCCGGGCGCGCACAACCACCGCACGTCTGGTGCGTGGCAAAACCGCCCACACGTCCGGGCCAAACGACCGCGCTGCTCGCACGACCCAGCACGCTAGCCGTCCCGGGCTCCTTCCGATCCCAGTCCACCCTGCCGCCATTGTCTCGCACCTCTTGATCCCCTACCTCCGTCGCCTTCATTCTCTGGTTGCCATGGCAACCAGAGCAGATCCCTAGCGCCTTCCCACCGCTAACCACCCACCCCACCCCCACCCCTCCCACCCCAACCCCGCCCTCCCAAGACGATGAGCTAAAACAGGTGGATCTCCGATCTCCTTCTGTTTCTCGACCTTCTTTTGTCCATAAATCTGAAATTGCAAATTTGCCCACGAAGATGGCGATTGGATCCACGCTATCAGGGCAAACACCCCACGAATTTGGGTGTCTTTGCATTTGCCCACCAACATACTCCAGATCTGCCATATACTATGCTAGACTTGTGCCAAGCTTCTGGGTTGGCTTGATGCGAGTAGTTGGTAATGAAGCGTGCATAGGAATCAATATAAATAGGGAGAGAAAGGAGGGATTTGGCATGGGGAGGGAGGAAAAATAATTGCCACTTGTATCTAACGTCAGTTTCCATCTATCGTTGTCCGTAGTTGCCACCATGTTATCTTATTGCTTGCCATCCTATTTTAATTTCTGTTGCCATCGCTTCAAAATGATAGATGGCATCCAGAATTCAGAAAAGAGAATGGAATGTGCATGTCCTACTTGCCATGAGGTGTTGGTTGCGTACGCAAGAAATGTTATGAGATTGCCGTGTTATCTTCTACGTGCAAACAGCAAGAACACTTTTTGCGGATTGTTGATGCGTTCTTGTTCATGCAGTGACTAAAAGCACAGTGGCAGAAAATAAAAAGCAGAAGAATGGATCATGAAGATGGCACTAATCCTTGACTTTCTCAAAGGCCGGAAACGCCACCTTGGGATGCAGCAGAGTACAATCAACTCATTTCTTCAGGGCCATTGCTGCCACTACTAGAGCACTACGCGGGCATCGGTACGATACATGATAAACAAAGAAGAAACAGTTGCCATGTTCGTGACGATGAAGATGTCATTCTACTTATGTCCTACAATCTATTTTTTAGCAGGTTCTTATGACCAAACCATAATTAGGGGGGCAGCATGGCAAGTTTCGTCACAGGGCGCTAACGCTGACAAATGTACTGTAAGTGCATCTAGTGCTCCTTAGTGATTTTGGTGTATTGAAGACTTATAGGTTAAGGGACTAATGTGTGTGTGAGTGTACACAGGTCTATAAGTGTAACACCCCGGATGTAACTTTCCCAATTTATACTCCAACTCTTGCCGTTTTCGGCGTTAAGTTATTTTATTTTCTCGGGTTCGGGTTTTTGTCTCCGTGTGTTGTTCTCGTTGTCATGCATCTCATATCATGTCATCATGTGCATTGCATTTGCATACATGTTCATCTCATGCATTTGAGCATTTTCCCCGTTGTCCGTTTTGCATTCCGGCGCTTCGTTCTCCTCCGGTGGTCATTTCTAGCTTTCTTTCGTGTGTGGGGATTAAACATTTCTGGATTGGACCGAGACTTGCCAAGCGGCCTTGGTTTACTACCGGTAGACCGCCTGTCAAGTTTCGTGCCATTTGGACTTCGTTTGATACTCCAACGGTTAACCGAGGGACCGAAAAGGCATCGTGTGTGTTGCAGCCCAACACCCCTCAAAGTTGGCCCAAAACCCACCTAAACCTGTTCTATCATCTGGAGCGTTCGATCACGATCGCGTGGCCGAAAACCGCACCTCATTTGGACTCTCCTAGCCCCTCCTATGCCTATTTATAGACCACCCTCTCAAAATTCGCGGTACCACTCTTTCCCTAACCCTAGATCCATCTTCTCACGCGGACCGGACACATCCGTCCCCGGTCGGACACGTCCGCCGCCCCACCCGGGCCAATCCCGCATCGACACGTGGCAGCGTGCCCACATCGCCGCGCCGCCACCCGCGCGGGCCCGCCAGGCCCAGCGCCGGCCCCCGCGGCGCGTAGCCGCCATCCGCCGCCCGCCGCCCTTCTCCTCCCGAGCCGGCGCCGCGCTCTGCCGCCTCCGCCGCGGATCCGTCACTCCGGCCGCCGCGCGCCAAGGCTGAGCTCGCCGCCCCGCCGCCGTTCTTCGTCGCCTCGTGCCGGCGCTCGCCGCCCCGGCCACCGTCGCCCCGCGCCTATCCTCCTCAACGCCGGCGACCCCGCCGCCCTCCACCGTCCTCCTCGTCGCTTCCGGCCGCCCCGCATCAATTCCGGCCGGCGAACTCCGGCGACTCCTCCGGTGAACCTCGGGGCACGTGCAAACCCTAGATCTGGGAGGTGATTTTTCTTCTAAGTCCCAAAATCCCAGATCCATGTGCTCATGTTCATCGTGTCGTATCTCCGTATCCGTAACTCTGTTTTCGGCATATAGCATATTAAATTGTTTGTCTCAGAGAGCACATCATTTCATTCCATTGCATAATTTTCATTTGAGTTCATCTTGATGCCTGAAATGCTGTTAGAAGAGGGCTACTTGAGATAATTGTCAGATCTGCTACTCCGTTTAGCTTTTTGTCATTTTTGCCATGATTATTGTGTGCATGATATGCCCTGATGCTCTACATATGTTTTGTTAAGGGTTTTGCCATCTTTCCAGAGGTGCAACCCATGTATTTTTGTGATGTGTGTGGTGATTAGCACAAGCTTGCAAAGTGAGGCACTTGGTAGTGCTGATTTTCAGGGACTTAGCAATTCCATTAAGTCCTTGGGCTGTTTATTTCATATGGCCATATGTTCTTGTTGTTTCCGAGTGATCCGTGCCTCTTTTGAGGATGATCAGTAAGGGTGTGTCGTTAATCTTGTAGTGCTCTATCCCTCCATGTCTTTGTTTGCAATTATGGAGCACCCTATCTTGAGTCAATTGAGCTCTACTTTTACTACTTCGTGAATCTGGGCAGATTATCAACTTGTTTGCAATTTTGCCGATGATGTTGTAGTTGATCCGTGCATGCTATGTTATTGTTCTTGCCATGTCTAGCTTGCATTTTGTGTATTCTTGATGGTTGTATGCTTAGATTGTCATGACTTGCTTCGTAGTGAGTGCATCGAGCTCGTAAACATGCCTACTTGATATCTGTTTTCAGCATGTTCCAGTTTTCACTAAGTCTGTGATCTGATTATGTTTTTGCCATGTTCACATGCTTGCAATTGTATTTTCTAATCCCTTTTGGCTCAAGGTCACTAAGGGACTTTTGTTAATCTCTTTGAGTAGCTCCATGCCATGCTTTACTTTTCCATGTTCAGGTCCTGTAGCAATGTAGTTTTGTGGCTCCGAAGAGTGCTACCTGATCTGAAATTCCAGACAAGTGTTAATTTCACTAAGTCTGAGATCTGTTTGCCATATGCATTTTTGCCATGCTTGTTTGAACCTGTTAATGGATGATTTGGCCGTAGCTCAGTGCTAGACTTTTGTTAAGCATCTTGAGTGCATCCCTGCCATGTATTTTTCTGTCATGTTTGGGTGCTGTAGCATGTTCATCTCATTGCATTTAGATGGCTACTTGCTGTAAATCGCAGACCGGGGTCATATTTGATTCGCTTGCCATTTCCAAACCGTAACTCCGATTCCGGTGATCTTTATATCGTTTTCAAGCGATTTCATCTCATATTTCCGGTGGCACACTTATATTCCCAAGTTGAGGCCAGGTTCATGCATCCCTTGCCATATCTTGCATATGCATCCCGCATCGCATCCCGCATAGCATACCATCCTTCCATCACATTGTTTGATACTTGCATGTGGTTGATTGTGTCCTTGTTGCTTGTTTGTCTTGTTTGGGTAGAGCCAGGAAACGAGTTCGCTAACGAGGAGCCCGTTGAGTTTGCTTTCGAGGATCCAGTCAACTCTGACAACTGTGCAGGCAAGATGATCATACCCTCGAAATCACTACTATCTTTGCTATGCTAGATTGCTCGCTCTTTTGCTATGCCAATGCTACAATGCCTACCATTTGCTTTCAAGCCTCCCAAATTGCCATGTCAAACCTCTAACCCCCCATGTCCTAGCAAACCATTGATTGGCTATGTTACCGCTTTGCTCAGCCCCTCTTATAGTGTTGCTAGTTGCAGGTGAAGATTGGAGGCCGTTCCTTGTTGGAACATTTATTTACTTGTTGGGATATCATTATATTATCTTATTATCTTAATGCATCTATATACTTGGTAAAGGGTGGAAGGCTCGGCCTCTCTCCTAGTGTTTTGTTCCACTCTTGCCGCCCTAGTTTTCCGTCATATCGGTGTTATGTTCCTGGATTTTGCGTTCCTTACGCGGTTGGGTTATAATGGGAACCCCTTGATAGTTGGCCTTGGTTAAAGCTTTTCCAGCAATGCCCAACCTTGGTTTTACCATTTGCCACCTAGCCTTTTCCCTTGGGTTTCGCGGACTCAAGGGTCATCTTATTTTAACCCCCCCTCCCCGGGCCAGTGCTCCTCTGAGTGTTGGTCCGAACTGAGCTGCCTGTGGGGCCACCTCGGGGCAACTTGAGGGTTGGTTTTACTCGTAGCTAGTCTCATCTGAGTGTGCCCTAAGAACGAGATATGTGCAGCTCCTATCGGGATTTGTCGGCACATTCGGGCGATGTTGCTGGTCTTGTTTTAACCTGTCGAAGTGTCTTGAAGAACCGAGATACCGAGTCTGATCGGAACATCTTGGGAGGAGGTCTATTCCTTCGTTGACCGTGAGAGCTTGTCATGGGCTAAGTTGGGACTCCCCTGCAGGGATTTGAACTTTCGAAAGTCGTGCCCGCGGATATGGGCAGATGGGAATTTGTTAATGTCCGGTTGTAGATAACTTGAACCTTAACTTAACTAAAATGAATCAACTGAGTGTGTTACCGTGATGGCCTCTTCTTGGCGGAGTCCGGGAAGTGGACATGGTGTTGGAGTAATGTTTGCGCAGGTTGTCCTCTAGTTTCTCGCTCGCGCTTTGCCTTCTCTTCTCGCTCTCTTTTGCGATCAGGTTAGCCACCACATATGCTAGTCGCTTGCTGCAGCTCCACTTATATTTTACCTTACCTTACCTCTAAGCTTAAATAGTCTTGATCGCGAGGGTGCGAGATTGCTGAGTCCCTGTGGCTCACAGATTACTATTACACCAGATGCAGGGCCTGATGATTCCGCTCCAGGTGATGCGCTCGAGCTCAAGTGGGAGTTCGACGAGGACTCTCAATGTTATTATGTTTCTTTTCCTGATGATCAGTAGTGGTGCCCAGTTGGGGGTGATCGGGACCGTGTCGCATGTTGGGTTATCTTTTATTTTGGCGCCGTAGTCGGGCCATGAGTGTTTTGAATGATGTAATGTTATTTATGTACCTTGTTTGACATGGCGATTGTAAGCCAACTATGTTCTCTCCCCTTTATTATTATATTACATGGGATGTGTAAAGATTACCTTACTTGCGACATATGCCTTCAATCCAATTGTGTCTCTAAGTCGTGCCTCGACACGTGGGAGCTATAGTCGCATCGAGGGTGTTACAATAAGTCTATGAGGAGTTTGATATTTACAGGAAAAGTCGACCCCTAAAAATGAATATCTTCGACTGAAGATTTTGGTATTTCTGAAGACTTTCATGAAGACTTTGAAAGTGAAGAAATTGGTGTGTCCGTGAAGACTTGATATTCATGCAAGAAATATGAAGCTTGAAGACTTTCGTGTTCATAGTTTTGTTTTTCTCTTTCTTGAGTCATAGGAAACATTGTACTGTTAAAGGGGGTCGAGGAAATACTAAGGAAAAATTTCCATGTGATGCTCAACTCAAAATCCTACACCTACCAATCCCTTCGAGTGAAGCCATTGGAAATCTCATACAGTTCAGCCAATTTCTTCAGTGACAGAGACGAAGTTCTTCTGGTCTCTGAGGAATTTGTCCTGACTGAGGAGTTAGGAATTCGCCAGTGCGGATTGCCTACACAATGAGGAACATGATAGCCTTGAGGATTTTGCTACTCAAAATTCCGACCGTTGCTGTGCTATGCGCCAGTTGTTCCAAAATATCTATCCACCTAACGGTCATATCATTGAAGGGCATTTATGTCTTATCATGTCGGGCTGCTCCCTAGGCTATAAATAGCCGCCCCCTACAACCACTAGCTGGTTGGCTGCTCCAAGAGAAACTGACACTTGTCATTTGAGAGCAACCCATCCTCCGAGGACTTTGAGCGAAAATCATCAAGTGAGGAAAAACCAAAAACCCAAAACCCAAACACCTACAAACCCCAAGTGATTGAGCATCACCGAAGAGATTGATCCTGAGTGGATCCGACGCTTGTTACCTTTGAAGACTGTGCTTCTTCTAGACGGTTAGGCGTCATGGTCTAGAGCATCCAAGAGGAATTCTGGACCGCTGAGTGACCAAGTTTGTGAAGGTTTGGAAGTCGCCTGAAGACTTACCACGAGTGATTGGACGAGGTCTGTATGACCTTAGTTCAAGGAGAATACGGTGAGGACTGGGTGTCTTGGACTACTTGTCCTTGACTGGGTGTCCGGGACCGTGTGTCCTCGAGTTTAAATACTCATCCGCTCCAACCAGACGTACAACTGAGACAGCAGTTGGAACTGGTCTACCAAATCATTGTCTTCACCGAGCTTACTGGTTCTATTTCCTCAACTCTTTCATTTCCTCATAACGGTGTTGTATGTTTCTTCATATCTGTGTTTGAAGACTTTGACTGAAGACTTTCTCAATTTCCTCAGTTCAATTTCTTCAGTCTGTTTGTCTTCATCCTGTGTTATCCTGTGATTACGCTTCCTATACTCTGTGCCTGTCTTCATTTCATCATGATGACTATGCTTGTATTCTGTTGTGTTTACTTTTGAGTACTTATTCCGCTGCTAGTAGTTCTTCGCTAAGGAATTTCCTCACCAGTAAATTCCTCAATGAAGAATTTCGTAAAAATCGCCTATTCACCCCCCCTCTAGTCGATATAACGCACTTTCAATTGGTATCAGAGCAAGGTACTCCCTTGTTCTGTGTGATTTTGGTTTAACCACCTGGAGTTTTAGTTATGTCGACCGCAGGTATGACGAAGGTGACATGCCCCATCTTTGACGGTCACGAGTATCCCAAGTGGAAGGCCATGATGAAGAAACGCCTCATGGCGATGAACAGCGAGTTGTGGACCGTCACTGAGATTGGCCTGACTGTTCTGTGCAAGATGGCAGATGCTGATGACATTCGCAAGTATACTCTTCTCAACCTCACGGCGAAGGATCTCATCTGCTCCAGCCTGTCACAAAATCAGTTCAGGAATATCATGCATCTTGATCATGCGAAGCTCATCTGGGACCGTCTCTCTGAGGTCTATGAAGGTCATCGAACTTGTCATGATCCTTGGTTTGAGGACTTCAAGGAATCTCTCAAAACATTGACATTCGAACTAGAGTCATCATCTTCTGCATCATGCCTTATGGCAAAAGATGCTGTGGTAACTGAATGCTACCTATCCGAGTCCAGTGATGATGAATCTGGTGATGAATTTGGACCCAGCTATGTCAAACTTGCTTCCCTTGCTACTAAACAACAAAGAGCTTTGGAAAAAGCTCACTATATGCTAAACAAGAGCGATGATATGTTGGGTGAGGAAATGGATCAGTCAAAAGCTTTGGCTGAAAGTCTTCAGAGACTTCATACTAAGTATGAGACCCTTCAAGATCAACATAACACGCTCTTATCGGATCATGAGAAGCTTTCTTATGAATTTCTTCAAAGAAAGCAAGACCTTGAGAAGCTAAGAGTGAGTTATGAAGATCTTCAGAAGGAGCGCGATTCATTATTTGCTCAACAAACCAGTGCTTCTCAGGAAGAATTTGTTCCTCCATGCTTGAAGTGCATTTAACGTGAATCTGCTAATTCTTCACCTGAATGTTCAAATGCCGCTAATGTTTCAAATTATTCACATGCCTCTGCTATCACTAATTCCTCATCTGAGGACATTGCTAGTATCACTGACGATGCAGGGCTGAAGGAATTGTACACGACAGGCATGTACAAAAGCCTCAAAGGGCATCAGGCTCTTTGTGATGTGCTTAAAAAGCAGATCCTCAATAGGAACCCTAGGAAAGAGGGTATCGCCTTTGAGAGGAAACTCAATGCCGATGGTACATATTGGAAGCCTGAGCAGTACCCCAAAACTACATGGGTTGCTGCAAAGGGACCTCCAGTTGATCCATCTAACTTATCTGGATTTGCATGTGAATCTCCTCATTCTGATGATGAGTCAATTGACTCCAACTATAAGCTATTCAAAAATCAGAATGGTGAAGTATTTGCTAGATATGTTGGCACTAACTGCAGGAACGGCTCCCCTATGCAGAAAATCTGGGTTCCCAAAAGATGTCTTGAAAATCTTCAGGTGAATGTCATCATGACACCACCTGTGAAGAATAGGAACCTCGGATCAAATTCTTCATATGGAAAAAATTCCTCATATGGATCAAAGTCCTCACATGAACATCATCATGTTAATCCGTCTATTTCGCAGGGAAGATCTAAGGATTATGGATATGTGCATTATTCTTCAAATCATTATGTCCATAAGTCCTCGAAGAATTTCTCTGCTTACTCTTATGCTTACTCTAACCCATCTTATGTGAAACGAAATGGACTGGCTTCTATGCCATCCTTCTCATATGGAGCTCGCAGAATGATGAACTCTTTGCCACCCCTTCAGATGTGGGTGGTGAATAAAAAGAACTAATCTCTTCTGCAGGGTCAGGTCTCCAGACGCACATAATCGTCTGAAGAATTTGCTGGAGACCTGAGCATGCCTGATAGGACGCAGGCTAATCATGAAGAAATGAACTTTCATTTCTCATGTCCTCATATTGCTTTATCAGTTCTTTTACTTGATGAAATTGATCTGATGAATTGATGTCATATTCTTCACTGCTGAAGTATATGAGTTTGTAAGCTGCACTAATTCATCTGCAGGATGATCAACCCAAAGCCACTGAGTGGGTCCTCGATAGTGGATGTACAAACCACATGACCGGTGACAAGAATCTATTGATGGATGCTTCATTATCTCTGTCGCATCTGAAGCATATCATCTTTGCTGACAAAGGCAAAAGTCAGGTATTGGGTCTAGGTAAGGTTGCGATTACAAAGGATTGACACATGGACAAAGTCATGCTTGTTGAGTCCTTAGGATACAACCTTATGTCTGACTCAATGCTTTGTGATCTTGATATGGTTGTTGTCTTCGACAAGTACCATTGTGTTGTGGTTATGGAAGCTGACAATTCCAAAGTCTTCGAAGGCTTTAGGAGAGGAGACCTGTATATTGTTGATTTCTCTACAGGACCACAACCAGCCGTGTGCTTACTTGCAAAAGCTTCAGAAGGCTGGCTCTGGCATCAACGACTTGGTCATGCAGGCATGAGGAATTTGCACACGCTTGCGAAGAATAAGCATGTCATTGGCATCGAGAATGTCAAATTCCTCAAGGATCACCTATGCGGAGCCTGTGAAGCTGGGAAGATGACCAAGGCCAAGCATCCAGCGAAGACTATCATGACCACCACTCACCCATTTGAATTGCTTCACATGGATCTCTTTGGTCCTAATCATTATTTTGCTATCTCAAATGAAGCATCTCAATATGGCGTCGTTATTGTTGATGATTATTCTCCTTACACATGGGTACACCTTGTTACTTACAAACATGAAGTGCAGGAAGTCTTCAAATGATTTTCCTCGAGGGCTTAAACCAACTTTGGTGTGAAGATCAAGCACATCAGAAGTTACAATGGCACTGAGTTCAAGAATTCTGGTCTCGATGACTATCTTGATGAACTTGGTATCACTCATGAGTTATCTGCTCCTTACACTCCTCAACAGAATGGCATCGTGGAGCGCAAGAACAGGACTCTTGCTGAGATGGCTTGCACTATGCTTGATGAATACAAAACGCCTCATCATTTCTGGACTGAGGCAATTGATACTGCATGCCACATCATCAACGGAGTATATCTTCACAAATTCTTCAAAAAGACTGCCTATGAACTCCTCACTGATAAGAAACCCAATGTAAGTTATTTCAAAGTCTTCGGTGCTAAATGTTGGATTAGAGATCCTCATCACAACTCAAAATTTGCACCGAAAGCACATGAAGGTTTTATGCTTGGTTACAGAAAGGACTCACACACCTACAGAGTCTTCAACAACGTTCTTCACAAAGTTGTTGAAACTGTAGATGTGCGGTTCGATGAAACTAATGGCTCACAAAGAGAGCACGTACCTACTGTGATAGATGAACCAGCACCTGAGGAAACTATCAAGTTCAAGGCTACTGAGGATGTCATTCCTACTGAAGAATCTGCTGAAGAATTCATTCCAGAACATGAAGAACGTCGAGCTAATGCACCTGAAGAAAATGCTGAAGAAAATGGTGCTGAAGAAAACGCTGATCAAACACTTCAACGACAACCAGCTCATCCTCGCATTGCAAAAGTAGTGCAAATTGAAAAGATCATCAATGACATCAAAGCGCCAGGTCCTCTCACACACTCAAAAGCTTCACATTTGTCTAACTTTTGTGAGCAGTATGCTTTTGTCTCTATTACAGAGCCCACTAAGGTAGATGAAGCATTTCTGGAGCCTGAGTGGATTCAGGCCATGCAAGAAGAATTACATCAGTTCGAGCTCAACAATGTCTGGGAACTGGTCAAACGTCCAGATCCTCGCAAGCACAATATCATTGGCACAAAGTGGATCTACCGTGGCCTTGTGGTGAGGAATAAGGCACGGCTTGTAGCTCAAGGCTACACACAGGTTGAAGGAATTGATTTCGATGAGACCTTTGCACCTGTTGCTAGACTTGAGGCTATTCGCATATTACTTGCTTATGCTAACCATCATGATATCACTCTATATCAAATGGATGTGAAAAGTGCATTCCTCAATGGTAAGCTTGAGGAAGAAGTATATGTTGCTCAACCCCCAGGTTTTGAAGATCCAAAGAATCCTGACAAAGTCTTCAGACTCAACAAGGCCCTCTATGGCCTCAAGAAGGCCCCACGGGCTTGGTATGATACTTTGAAGGAACTCTTCATGAAGAAAGGCTTCAAACCCAGTTCACTCGACCCTACTCTTTTCACTAAATCTTATGATGGTGAATTGTTTGTGTGCCAAGTATATGTTGATGATATTATCTTTGGCTGTACTGACCAACGTTATAGTGATGAATTTGCCTATATGATGATTGAAGAATATGAAATGTCTAGGATGGGAGAGTTGAAATTCTTCTTAGGTCTTCAAATTTGTCAACGACACAATGGCATATTCATATCTCAGGAGAAATACCTCAAGGATGTACTGAGGAAATTCGGCATGCAAGATTGCAAAGGCGTCAAAATTCCTATGCCCACAAATGGCCATCTGTGCACTGATGAAAATGGTATTGACTTCGATCATAAGGTATACCGCTCCATGATAGGTTCCTTATTATACTTTTGTGCATCTAGGCCAGATATAATGCTTAGTGTTTGCATGTGTGCCCGATTTTAAGCTGCACCGAAGCAATCACACCATAATGCTGTGAAGCATATCCTTCGATATCTAGCTCACACACCAACACTTGGATTATGGTACCCCAAGGGCTCGGCTTTTGATATTGTTGGATATTCTGACTCTGACTATGCTGGTGATCGTGTGGATCACAAGTCAACATCTGGTACATGTCATTTCCTCGGACGATCCTTGGTCTGTTGGTCCTCGAAGAAATAGAATTGCGTATCACTATCTACTGCTGAAGCTGAGTACATTGCCGCTGGTTCTTGCTGTGCCCAATTGCTATGGATGAAGCAAACTCTCAAGGACTACGGCGTCAACATGAAGAACGTACCTCTCTTCTGTGACAATGAGAGTGCCATCAAGATTGCTCACAACCCAGTTCAGCACTCGAAGACAAAGCACATTCATATTCGTCATCATTTTCTTCGTGATCATGTCTTGAAGGGCGACATTTCTATTGAGCATGTGAAGACTCAAGAACAGCTAGCCGATATCTTCACAAAGCCCTTGGATGAGAAGAGATTTAGCAAGTTGCGGTGTGAGCTAAATATCCTAGAATCTTCGAATATTCTGTGAAAAGGACACTCATCCTAACACTTATGCAAAATTGATGACTTAGATGTGCAACACATGAAGAAACGTTTTACTTCAATCAATGAAGAATAACACTCTTAGTGTGAAGAAATTAACGAAGAATTTGATTCTCAGAACCCTACGATAATTGTACGCGGTGTCTGAAATCATCATTCTTATACGGTGGGTCACGCCACCACCAAAAGTTGAAATTCCTCAAATTATTCATATTCTTCAACTTTGCATAGTCTTCACTGGTTCCGTCGTTTTTCTTCATTGGCTATATATATACATAAGTTTATGTCCTCTACATCATTCACTTATTGGTATTTCTCAAGTTGGTTTTCTGCTAAGTGAATGTGATCGGACCCTTCCCCTCTATGCTTTACTCAACCCAATCTGTTCACAAACTCTTCATGTGCATTCTATTTGAAACTCGTTCAAAATCTTCACTGTGTCCTTGTCAGCTGAAGAAATTGCAAACGGAACTTTAAAATCTATCTTATCTAAATTTTCGGCTTTGCCGCTCAAACCGTTCCGCATCCCACGATACACTTATCCACTCACCCACGATCTAACACGATCTCCACCTCTCACTACGTGGGTGACACATGTCATGCGAATGAGAAGGGTCAGGGGCACGTTCGTCCAATTTTTTTGGGCGAGCAGTTTTTCACCGTGGCTATAAATACCCCTCCTTCCCTTCCTCACTTCTTTTACTCCGCTTGACCTCTCTCTCCAGCTCGAGCTTCTCAAACCCAAGCGCCGCCGCTACTTCATCGCTGCCGGTGAGGAAGAGCTTCACTGCCTCGACCTCGTCACTGACGTACTCGCGCCGACCGCGGACATCTTCACTCCGCCGCTGCCGTAGTCGTCTTCCTCCGCCAAGTTAGGGCGTGGAAGATCTGCACAGACGAACTTCACATCTCCTCACTCCAGTTCATCGTGTTCTTCGTCCAGGGTAAATAAAAGTTACTTTTACTGCCCTCGTTGATTCGAATGATTATCTACAAAATCTTCAAAAGTGTTTTTCTTCATATCTTCACACACTGAACACCTCACAAAGTCATCTGTTCTTGATTCATTTCTCTAAGCATCATTTTTCTTCAAGATTCCTCAATTGTGTGGATCTTCGATCTATATAACTCTGGAACTTAAGACAAAGAACGCTTAGTGAAAATCTTCAAGACTCATCTGGTCAAATTCCTCAAACTTGTTCTTTTTGAAAAACCTTCTGAGAACGCATATGACCTCTCCAAATTCCTCGCAACTATACTCTGTTCACAGGTACACATGTCAGCTGCTGAATCACTAGGTTCTCATCAACTTAACTCATTTGCAGCATTCCTCGAAGAAAAGTTGCATACTTCTTCAGAGAATTCAATTGTTCAAATTCCTCAACTGAAGAAAATGGCTGATGGTAAAATGCCACAGAAGGGAGGAAAGAGGCCTGAGGTAAATACAGCATTTGAAATCCCTGATGACATATATGCTGGGTACTGCACACCTCCTGAGGAAACCAAGAATGAGCGCAAAGTGCGCATTCAAAAGATAGAGAGGAGATGGGCAAGAGAATGGTGGGAGTACAGATGTGTCACTCCTAAGTACATAAAGAAATTTGCACTCAATCCTCCATGCCCAAGAGCACCACTGGCACCTGGCCAAATTGCTGATCCCACCAGCCTCAAGCGAGGTGAGGACTATCCTGATGAATGGGCCAAGCGCCAAGGCAAGTTGGCTAAGCAAGCCAGAGAAGTAGTGAGGAAATTTAATGAAGACTCTGCTGTTGCTGCTGCTGCCTCTGCTGAGGTCCTTGCTGTCAAGCCAAAGAAGGCTATGTCAAAGAAGCCTGCGCACAAGCCAAGTGCTTCCTCAGCAATGCCCTCACGGCCAGAATCATCAAAGCCCTCACGGCCAATTCCTCATGCTGCTCCTATTCCTCCAAAGTCCTCAGCTCCTCCGCCAAAGCCTTCAGCTGTTCCGACCAAATCCTCAGCACATGTGCATCTCACTTCATGCCAAAGGACTGCCAGCATCTCTCTCAGCTAGTTCCTCAGCTGCACCAAGTTCCTCAGCTGGCCCCTCACTGCTGAAGACAAAGGCCACTGCTGGACGAGGTCCACGCCCAAGTCCTCAAAAGAAGCAAGTCGCTTTCCAAGTGTCGTCTGATGAAGACGAAGCTGATGATGATGAACTTGCAGAAATCATCAGAGACACGCAAGTCAGGGCCGCTAGAGCCAAAGGATCAGAGGTGCCACTGCTTTTGGATCCCAAGCTGATCCTCGACTACATTGATGATTGGCACAAGGACCCCAACACTCCCTTGCCTAACTTCAAGCTGACTCCTGGCCAAAGTCACATGCTGACCCACTTCATTCAAGAACAAAAGTGGAAATTTGAGAAGGCCAGGCAGATCAAGAAAGCGCAGTACAAGAAGGAGAAATTTCTGAAGAACAACGTTGTCACTATGACAACTGATGAACTTGTAAAAATCCAATCTGAAATCAAAACCCTTAGCGATGAATTAAAAGCCTACTATGCTGATTGGCAAGGAGCCAAAGTTAGATTTGTAAAGATAACTGAACAGTTCACTTCAAATGTTGCTGCCCCAATGCAACAGGAAATTCCTCAGGCTGAAGCATCTGCTCAGCCTACTGAAGAAAATGCCAGCACCGCTGATGAGAATCAGGCTGCTGAAGAAAATGTGAGTTCCAGGGCTGATGACTGCATTCCAGCCACTGAAGAAATTGCCAGGGCACCCACTAGTGGTCCGCCTGAAGAAACTGAAGAACTCAGGGCAACTGCATCAGTTGTGCCTGAAGAAAATCAACCAGATTCCTCAGCTGCTCCTGCACCAACTTCAACTCCAATCCTTCCATCTGCATCAGATGTGAAGAAGACCAAGGCTGCAGAGCGTGCTGCAGTGAAGAAAAGGAAAGCATCAGCTGCTTCAGATTCTTCAGCTCCGAAGAAAATGAAGCCTATGACAAGTTCATTTGCACATCCGATTGATGTTGTTCCCATCTCAACCAGGCCATGAAAGGACCTTGTTCCTTTTGATGAAGAATATGTGATCCCCAGCGGATCTGATGAAGCAACTCATTTTGCTACTTCATCTGAACCGTTGGATGAAGAAATTGAAGTGGATGCGATCCCTTCAACACCTATCATCTCCTCGCCTATGCCTCAGTTCACAGCTGAAGAGGCTGGCATTGAAGAAATGGAAGATGAAGATGTGGACATTGGATGCTCCGCACCCGTAATCAGTGATGAATTCTGGGAAAGTCAGCATCCAAACTCTCCAATGTTCACCCCTCTACAGCAAATTCCTCAGTCCCCCACATAAACTGTTCACATGGGCTCTGAAGAAACTCATCCCACTGCATCTGTCCATGAGGAAATTCCAGCCACTAGCGCTGAAGAAACTGCTGCTGCTGAACAACCAATGACGCAGACTACCACTCAGGAGGAACCAGAAACTCCTCAGCCTGAAGAACCTGCGATTGAGATTCCTGAGGTCGTGATGCAACTCACTGACACTCCTTTGCCGAAGCCAAAGGATCCATTCTCACGCAAGAAAAAGTTCAAGGCTGATGATTTCTTCGGTGAGCACGTATTCTTCGAAGATTACAACCCATATGACTCTGCTCGCATTAGGAAGAGGAGTTTCTGGACTGCTAGTCAAGCCAATTTCTATTCATCGGTGTTGTTCAACAAGGAGAAGATTTTCTACCATGAGCATATTCCTCACGTGGATATGGAATCTCTGTCGTGCTTCGCACCAGTCCTCAGTGTTCTTCACGATGCTGGACTGCTCAACTTCTGCTCTGACATCTGCGATTGGAATGAAGAACTGATTCTTCAATTTTCGCAATGCTGCACATCACTGGAGATGCTGAAGATGTGAATTCATGGGTGCTGGACTGGATGTCTGAAAACACTCACTACACTGCACTAGCCTCTGAATTGCTTCGTGCTCTACCACTCAGTCCTCCCCTTGAAGAAGCTCGTTGCATCTATAGTGAACCTGAGCTCACACATAATTACATGCAAGTGCTGATGAAACCTTCGAAGCCAGGTCAAGCACCAAGAACCAAATTCCTCGTGAAGGAATTGTTGTACGTGCCCAGAACTGTTTATCGTATTCTTACAAGGACAATCAGTCCTATCAAAGGTCACGACTCATCTGATGAGGAAATTGTTGGCATCATGAAGAATCTTGTATTCAACATCGTTCATGGCATTCCTGTCAATTATCACGATTTCTTCATGAGGACTATGGCCAATGTTGCACTGTCTCCATTTGAGCTGAAGCCTTATGCACCTTGGATCATGAGATTCCTCAGGACAAGGTCTTCACTCAACTACAAAGCTGATTTCCAAAATCATCTCAGCTACTTGCCCCCAATTGAAGTCCTCAAGCAGACATATTTCTCAGTTGATGGAAAGGGCAAGGCACCAGCTATAATTGATGAAGGCATTCGTCCATTGGATGGTCAGTTTCGCAAATCTGCATCTTATTTCACCAATGATGACTCTGCCACACATGACTCTGCCAATGCTCCCAAGTCCACTCCTCAAGCCACTGCTCCACGCGTGATGACAGACCGTGAACTTCTGCTTAGTCTTCACCAGAAGGTGGATCGAAATCACAAATGGGTTAAGCGTCAGTTTGGTTCACTTCTTCACAACATGACTGCCACACACAATGCAGTGAAGAAAAACCACTACTACCTCCATCAAGTCTTCGGTCGCACCTGGGCAATCCTTTCACATCTGTATGGTGAAGAAGATCTGAAGAACATGGGTCTTAATGAAGATTTTGACTGGTCTGCACCTCCACCAAAGAAATTCAAGAAGGTCAAGGTTCCTTCTCTGGTGGCCAGCTCATATTCTTCATCGTGCGACACTGATGAACATGAAGATTTGGACGACACTGCGGCAGGCCCTACATCAACCAACGACCCCAACAACGCTGGCGCTCCTTCATTAACATGATTATATTTAGGAGCGTTAGTCCTCATTTTCGATCCTTTTGGTCATTCGATGACAAAGGGGGAGAAATATGAGTTAGTCTTCAAGCGGGTCTACTATATGGGCGTTTTTTTGCTAAGTTACAACTCTCGTTCTTCTGAAACTTTATTGGATCGAGTTGTAATCTTAAACCCGATGGTGCTCTGATACTTTTGATGCACTGTGCTCTGATACTCTTGATGCACTATTCTGCATGCATATTCCTCGTTAATATTATTGCACGCATGCTGAATTTCATCAGGCACCATATTTCATCATGAATTTTCAAATTCTTCATATTATATGTTAAATGTGTGTGTGAATTACAAGATATAGGGGGAGATCTCGATGATTCAACTCTTCAAGTGTGCATTGCTTCAAAAGCAAATTCCTCACTATGCACATCTTCAGGGGGAGTTCTTCTATATCTTGCAATCAAATTCCTCAATATCAGTATTTACACTTCATATGTTTATCCCCGTTGAAAACTTAACCTATATTGTCATCAATCAGCAAAAAGGGGGAGATTGTAAGTGCATCTAGTGCCCCTTAGTGATTTTGGTGTATTGAAGACTTATAGGTTAAGGGATTAATGCGTGTGTGAGTGTACACAGGTCTATAAGTCTATGAGGAGTTTGATATTTATAGGAAAAGTCGACCCCTAAAAATGAATATCTTTGACTGAAGATTTTGGTATTTCTGAAGACTTTCATGAAGACTTTGAAAGTGAAGAAATTGGTGTGTCCGTGGAGACTTGATATTCATGCGAGAAATATGAAGCTTGAAGACTTTCGTGTTCATAGTTTTGTTTTTCTCTTTCTTGAGTCATAGGAAACACCGTACTGTTAAAGGGGGTCGAGGAAATACTAAGGAAAATTTTCCATGTGATGCTCAACTCAAAATCCTACACCTACCAATCCCTTCGAGTGAAGCCATTGGAAATCTCATACAGTTCAGTCAATTTCTTCGGTGACAAAGACGAAGTTCTTCTGGTCTCTGAGGAATTTGTCCTGACTAAGGAGTTAGGAATTCACCAGTGCGGATTGCCTACACAGTGAGGAACATGATAGCCCTGAGGATTTTGCTACTCAAAATTCCGACCGTTGCTGTGCTATGCGCCAGCTGTTCCAAAATATCTATCCACCTAACTGTCATATCATTGAAGGGCATTTATGTCTTATCATGTCGAGCTGCTCCCTAGGCTATAAATAGACGCCCCCTACAACCACTAGCTGGTTGTCCTCTCCGAGAGAAACTGACACTTGTCATTTGAGAGCAACCCATCCTCCGAGGACTTTGAGCGAAAATCATCAAGTGAGGCAAAACTAAAAACCTAAAACCCAAACACCTACAAACCCCAAGTGATTGAGCATCACTGAAGAGATTGATCCTGAGTGGATCCGACGCTTGTTACCTTTGAAGACTGTGCTTCTTCCAGACGGTTAGGCATCATGGTCTAGAGCATCCAAGAGGAATTGTGGATCGCCGAGTGACCAAGTTTGTGAAGGTTTGGAAGTCGCCTGAAGACTTACCACGAGTGATTGGACGAGGTCTGTGTGACCTTAGTTCAAGGAGAATACGGTGAGGACTGGGTGTCTTGGACTAAGTGTCCTTGACTGGGTGTCCGAGACTGTGTGTCCTCGAGTTTAAATACTCAGCCGCTCCAAGCAGACGTACAACTAAGACAGCAGTTGGAACTGGTCTACCAAATCATTGTCTCCACCGAGCTTACTGGTTCTATTTCCTCAACTCTTTCATTTCCTCATAACTGTGATGTATGTTTGTTCATATCTGTGTTTGAAGACTTTGACTGAAGACTTTCTCAATTTCCTCAGTTCAATTTCTTCAGTCTGTTTGTCTTCATCCTGTGTTATCATGTGATTACGCTTCCTGTACTCTGTGCCTGTCTTCATTTCATCATGATGACTATGCTTGTATTCTGTTGTGTTTACTTTTGAGTACTTATTCCGCTGCTAGTAGTTCTTCGCTAAGGAATTTCCTCACCAGCAAATTCCTCAGTGAAGAATTTCTTAAAAATCACCTATTCACCCCCCTCTAGTCGATATAACGCACTTTCATGTACGGGCAACCAACTTCAGCTAGCTAATGTGGCAAATCAAGGTAATGCATACGAAAAAGAAACTTACTGTTGTGGACATGAAATTAAACTTGCAAGGATGGCAAAAGACTCACGAGTTATATCGGAAAAATGTAGGACCTTCATGTAGCACGTGGCATCAGGCGGCAACCATGTAGCTGCCATCAACGTCGTACACAGGTGAGTGCATGAAATTGAAGTTGTGGACAGTGAGTTAGGAGAAAGGAACATATCTGACAGCTGCAGTTGCCATGCCTGGACAGCTTCAGTTGCCATGGCTGGACAAACTGCAATTGCCATGCCCGGACAACTGCAGTTGCCATTTATAATCAAAATGTGACTGCAATGTCTAAACAATTGTGGATGACAAGTGTGAACAAATCTGTGTGGCATGGTTGGACCACTACATGTGCCATGTTGAACAAACTACAGTTGCCATGCAATGACCAACTGCTACCATGATCGCAGGTTGTTACGGTGGAACCACATCGGCAAACATCGCATGGCAAGCTTCACAGTTGAAGGAAAGTGCTATTGCAGATAGAGCACATCAAATTGGAATGACAGACCACACAAGATCGGCACATGTGACACAACAAGGTAAGAAAAAAGTGAAAACAGAAAACAGTACTCCATTTGCTTTTGTGGGGAATACCATGTGAAGAAAAGTAGATTTGTAACGGTGGTGGTGGAAAAAACAAACAAAAAATGCTACCAAGTGGTCGTGTGCAAAGAGTCGTATATTGTCTTCGGGATTTGCCAATTGCTATAAGAGTGTGTGCAACATTCATGATTGTTCACACTTGCGTATTGAGCTCAAGCCTAGAATACAAGTTTTGCTGCTAGAGTATACTAGTTGCCATGTGTTGGCAACAGTAGTTGCCATGTATGTTGGACTGTATCTGCCATTAATATATGCTGCAAGTTCTGATGTTGAAAGACGCTGGTTGCCATGTGTTGGCAACAGTAGTTGCCATGTGTGTTGGACTATATCTTCCATTGCTATATGCTACAAGTTCTGATGCTAAAAGACGCTGGTTGCCATGTGTTGGCAATGGTAGTTGCCATGTGGTTGGACTGTAGCTGCCATTACTAGATAATTACAGTTGCCATGCATGGCCATATGCAGATTCACGGCTTGCTGTGTGAATGATGTCATGCAAAATCACATGCGATTGTTGTACTCCGTTACGATAAACATGACATTCAAGCAAAATCTTACGCTTGTACCTGATTTTTTATTGCAGGACCTTCAACTACAATTAGCAGCGGCGCGGGGACATCTACTGCGGGGAGCTCTGATCGCACAGAAGATGCGTTCCACCAGCCAGCCAACACTCATGCCACAAACAATGCCGAGTCAGTGTCGGAAATGGCAATCGTGCCAGCAATACCGACAAGCACACCTATGCACACCAGCACAAGCAACACTCAAGAAGATGAAATAGCCGCCGATGATGAAACTGATGACGAAGCACAAGGGGATGAAGATGGTAGGCAATCAGAAATCATGGTACCCTAGCAACCGTATCTTGGGTAGAGATTTGATTCGTTTGAAGATGCAAAGGAATTCTACCAGACATATGCAAAGTTCCATGGGTTTGCGGTCAACAGCGAATACCATAGGAAAATTAAAAAAACTAACGAGTACAGCAGAGGTGAGATGAGGTGCTACAAGGCACGAAGAAACAAGAAGGGCAAAGGTGATACGCCTATCGTTCCGGAACGAAAGAGAGGTATCATTGTCAAGACGGAATGCCCTGTCCGGTGTAAGCTGAATGTAGATGGAGCACAGTGGGTGGTCACTAAATATTTTGATGAGCACAACCACGAGCTAATAAAGAAGTTTGACCTGGTAAAATTTCTGACCGCCCACAGAGGATTCACCCCCCTCGAGAAGAAATTCATAAAGCTGCTACATGATTGTAACATCGGTCCATCAAGAATGGTGCAGATACTCTCCCTCATCCATAGCAAAAAGGGGTCTCTGAGTAGCATGCCCTACCTACCAGCAGATGTCACAAACCTAAAGGCAAAGTACCATAGAGAAAGCAAGTTGGCTGACATAGAAGCCACGATAGCCTACTTCGATGAGAAAGCGAAAGAAGATCAAGATTTCTTCTAGAGGATAAGATTGGATGATGAGGACCATGTCAGGAACATGTATTGGGTGGATGGTGCTGCAAGAAGAGCCTACAAACATTTCCGAGACTGCATTTCATTCGACGTGACATATCTCACTAATATGTACAAGATGCCATGCGCTCCATTCATAGGAATAAATAACCACAATAAGTCATTGCAGTTTGGATGCGGGCTCATTCAGAACGAAGACACAGATGGGTACACTTGGCTATTCAAGACCTTCTTGGAGTGCATGGGTGGACTTGCTCCGATGAACATAATAACAGACCAGGATTTTAGCATGCGTGCAGGCATAGAGGAGGTCTTTCCGTTGGCAGTGCACAGGCACTACAGGTGGCACATTATAAAGAAGGCTGAGGAGACGCTAGGATCGTTCTTTGCTGACCGTCCAGAGCTGCACAAGGCATTCGAGCTGTGTGTGGACCACAGCTTGACGGTGGAGGAGTTTGAAAGGAGCTAGATGGGTATGATTGAAACATATCAAGTCCAAGACCACGAGACGCTTGCTAGCTTGTGGGATAAGCGAATGTACTGGGTGCCGGCCTACTTCATGCAGTGCTTCTTCCTGTTTCTGCACACTACACAGCGCAGTGAGGGGTTCAATGCTGTTTTGAAGTGGTACGTGAGCCCTGGCAACTCATTGCTGCAGTTTGCCAAGCAATACACCGCTTTGCAAAAAAAAATACTAGGATTTGAGCTACAGCAGGAAGCAAACACTGCACTCAAGCAGCCAAAATTGCTAACGTATTTACCGATGGAGAGGCAGATGAGCAAGATATACACCAACATGATTTTTAACAAATAAGTCAGTCGTGCTACAATCTTATTTGCACAAGCATGAAGGTAGTAGGTGCCATGTAGAATGCAATGCGGTTGAAGTGCTTATTAAAAAATGATGATTTTGTTGAAAAGTATCCATTAGGTACAGAGTAACCATGATATGTAGTTTCCATGCTTAATGAACTACAGTTTGCCATGCTTAATGAACTACAGTTTGCCAAGTTTACTCAACTGCAGTTACCATGTTTGCTCAACTGCAGTTGCCATGTTTGATGAACTGCAGTTGCCATGTTTAATGAACTGCAGTTGCCATGTTTAATGAACTATAATTCCACTGGCCATGATGGCATGGAATGCAAATGCCAAAATGAAGTTGTTATGTAGTTGCCATGTTTAGATGAACTGCAGTTGTCATGTTTAATTAACTGCAGTTGCCATGTTTAATGAACTGTAGTTGCCATGTTTGAACGAATTGTAATTCCATTGGCCACAACAACAAAAGGTGCTATAAAAAATTTCACACAAGAGTTTAACAAAACCACACAAAACTTGCAGATTCCAGGAAGAAGTAAAGCGTGCCAGCATGTACACGACTTTCCCGGTGGATGAACATACGTTCAAGGTGTTCTATCCTGGGCATGTCGGATTCAGAACCTGAAGACCCGGACAAGGGAAGGAACTACTTTGTGAAGGCATTGATAAGCGAAGGCGAATACTACTGCCAATGCTGCAAATTCGAACGGGGCGGTATTGTGTGCTGTCACATTCTAAAAGTAATGGACATGAACGCGGTGACACGAATGCCCTGCCATTTCATAAGGCGGCGATGGACTTGGTACGCTGATGATGCATTGGCGCCGCAAACATCAAACGCAGTTTTGGCCGTGCATGACGAGAGACCAGAGTCAACCATGGAAGCCGTGAGGCACGTTGTGTTGACAAAGAACTATGTTGAACTAATTGATGAAGCGTGCAAGAGTGATGAGACAGCAAGGGTCGCAGAAAAACACAGGAAGTCCCTCAAACGAGAGCTTGATGAGATCAAGAAGAGGAAAGCTGAGGAAGCCTTACACAGGTTCCCCCGCACATCAAGTGTGCCTTCGTCCATGGGGCCATCATCTGAAAACTCGGAGGTAGGATCTGGAACAGCAAGCACACAAACACAGGTTAGGAACCCACCACATTCCATCACAAAAGGGCGTCCAAAAGAGATAAGATACAAATCGGGATTGGAGATTCAAGTAAAACACAAGAAACCAAAGAAAGGGACGGCAATCAGTAAACAACATTGGAGCACTGTGACTTGGTCCATGGTGACATTTTTTGTAATCTAGATGTTCTAAATTTTGTAAAAATTGGAGAATGAATCTTCAAGGGCATCAGAATTTGAAGTAAAAATGCCATGAAGGAATAGCTGCAGTTGCCACGTGTATGGCACTGAATTTGCCATGTTACTTGAACTTATTCTGCCATGCAATTTCTACTGAATCTGCCATACCATTTCTACTGAATCTGCCATGCCATTTCTACTGAATTTGCCATGTTAGTTGCACTGAATCTGCCATGTTAGTTGTATTGAAGATGCCATGTTAGTTGTACTGGATCTTCATCACGTAGATTTCCATGTTCAGTCAGCGCATTTTAGTCACACATATTGTATTGTGGTGCAAACTATGGGAAACAAGCTGAAACGGTCTCGTGCAACAACCACACAGGTTACCGCTGCGTGATCAAACTACCATGCTAGCCGGTACAGTTAGCAGTGCAAAAAACCAAAAAGTCAAACAAGAAAGAACGATAACTTTCACTAACCATGACTGATCAACTACATTTGCCATGTTTTCAGACATCAAGGACGCATTCAAAACACCATACTGGTACTACCAACCCACAAGTGCATAATAATACTGAAAACACATAAACGTATCTGCTATCACACCTAAGTAGGTTCACATCCACACATATATTACAAACTATTCAAATGTCACTCACATGCCACCACTGTATACTAGGCTACGGGGAGATGCAGTACTAGCATATTACATGGACATAGTTTTGAAAAAACAAGGTAATACCTTACTTTCCTCAACAACAGAATGTAAGGTAGGCATTCGGTATGGAGCACCACGTGATCACTTGTACTTCTTGGCGGCTTTCTTCACAGCTTCCTCTATGAACTCACGTGCATTGGACCACATGTTGAAATCTTCATTTATCAACCAGTTCCATGTGTAAATTTTGCGGAGCTCGACGACCATTGCAGCTGTGACGACAGGAACCCGTCGACCTTCCCACTTTGCAAGGTATTCCAACATGTGGAAGCCGCAGTCGTGCCTAAACAAGAAAAGAGTCAGGTTAACTCACAAGAACGGAGATAAAAATCGTAAACTTCAATTCAGAGGTGACAAAAAATGGTAAGCATTGGTTTAGAGGACACATGAACAAAAGATGAGAAAATACCGGTTTCCTTGCTTCGTAGTCTCCACGTACTCAATTGGAAAATGTCTGATCTGGACCTTTGAGTGTTCATAGTGATGGGTCCATGTCTCTTTGAGGTTGTTGATGAAGTATTCAGCATGCATAGTAAGGTCTGCATCGGCTTCTGAACGCACTAAATCAAGCACCTCAAAACGTTGGTTCTTCAGGTCAAGGCAAATAGCGTAGTGGTGACCAAACTTGTCATGTGGGTCCTGTGGTGCAAGCTCCTGGAACATGGGGAACAAGACCTCCAAGCAAAAAATAAAGGAAAATAAGAAGCAGAGCTCACATTAAGAACATAAATGATGTAGTTGGGAAAATGACATGTAATGATATCACCGGTTACACTAACAGGCACATGAGTGACATAAAAGCATCAAGGATCCAGGAAAAGTAGACCAACGTATAATGTTTAGTTACAGTGGGTAATTAAAAAGAAGTTGCCATCCATGTATGAACAAAGTTGCCATGTATTTTAGTTTGAAGTTGCCACATGGGTTGTATTAATAAAGCAAATCAGAAGTCATATTACATGGAAGCTGTTGCCACATGAAACATCTACCACAAAAAAAGGTGAAGCCCACATCTGAAGCATAGCTATTGGCAAAAAAATAACATGGGAGGAAAAAATGTGCAAAAAAGGCAGGAGTACTCACACATTTCTTCATTGTGAGCTTGAAATCACCATGCGTAGCAAAATGCTTCCTCAGGATTTTGTGGTGGAAGTCACCATCCCATATTTTGCACGTCAAAGTGTACTGCATGATTGTTTTGTTGGGAGACATATCCATATGTCTGTTGATGAAGTCAATACCACATGCAACTACATTCTTCGACATTTTATCGAGTGGCCTCACAGACTCAGCAAGATCACCCAGGTCAACGTACGTCGCATCACATTGTATGATCTTGGTTCTGTCCAAACATGAGCTATATGAAAATGATATAACATGAAAGAATCATGGCTACTAAGTAAAAAAACGTAAAACGGGGCATATCTACAAATAGCAAAAGGATGAATAGTAAAAAGAGCAAAGCAAATGAGAGGTTTATGTGGGTGTGGTCATTACGCTTTCAGCTCCTTCATGTGATTGCTGTTGGACCTCGCATTTCCAAAGCGCCTGACAATTTCATACAGCTGGTTCTGATCCTTTGTGGCCTTGACTTCCGGCTCATAATCATCTGTGGGTGGCGTGTGAACTACCCTACGCTGCCTCACAGAACCAGGGGTTGCACTTCTAATGGTATCCTCAGATACCGACTCAGCAGGCACGTTCGAACTTGATTGGCCCTGACCTCGTGATGACCTCCTCTGCAATGCTGCCTCCTCAATCATGCGGTAAGCTTCATCAAGTGACGGCATAATCTCCTCAGGGGTGGCTGCAAGGATCAAAAAAGTGGGTTAGCATACCTCCAAAACAAAATAAATTTAGTGTGAAAAGAAAGGTTGCAGAATGTGAAATGTAGGCACAGAAAGTAGGGAGTTGCCATGTGCAAGCAACTCCAGTTGCCATGTGCAATGCATTGTAGTTGCCATGTGAAAACAACTACAGTTGCCATGTTGTATGAACTCCAGTTGCCATGTGCTTGCAGAATGGAAAATGCAGCATGGCAACAGAAAATGTAGGTGACAGTGTGCAAGCAAATCCAGTTGCCATGTCCATCAGATAAAATTTGCCATCACAAAAGTGAGAACCAAAAAAATGCTTGGGACAAAAGTCCGACTAAAAAGATGTATGCACTAAAATGATAAACGTATAGGAAATGTACCTTGCACAACCGGCTCTGCGAACTTGACAACCTTCTTGCCCTCGACCATTGGCTACGCCATCATTGGGGCCATGCCTGCCGAGAAAGCAAAGGCAACTGGCATAGGATCTTGCACCACTGGTTGATCTTGACTGATGCCAAGGCTAAATCTAGGTAGGGCCAATCAAGTTCGAACGTGCCTACTGGCCGGACCGCGAACAACTTGTTGGGCAAAATCCAAGGGTGAAAGATCAACAAACATTTCTACATCGGCCACTGCAGAATCATCGGGCTTATTCGTAGGGCGGGGCGTGCTATCAGCGGTATCAGTCACAACTTTCTTGACAATCTTCTTGTTTGGGCTGTAGGGGACACTGATGTTGACTGGGAGCTTAGAAGTGCGCAGATTTAAGTTGGGGTTATCCACGGCGGGTAAAGACGCAGTCTGCTCCGCACGTTCACCTCCGCCAGTCGTGCCCGGCTTGCCACCTGGGTCGGTTGTACTCCGGTCTTCCGTTCTCTCCATAACATTCTTTCTGGCAGGTGGTGGGAACAGTGTGGACGCAGGAACATAACCAGAGTCATCTCTGCTGCTCCTAGCTACAGCCGGTGCGTTGGGTATGTCTGCAGATTGCCTGCGGGGGCTACGACGCCTAGGTGGAAGACCAGCTCGCGTAACGGTCACCTTAGCAACCTCTGGAGCACCAGAAGCTGGAGCTGTTGTGCCAAGAGTCTCACCTGTTGATGGCATATCATTATGAACTGTCACGTCAGCCCCTTCTTTCATGGATGCAGAAGTGCCACCACCCACGCGCTTGGAATCCGTGTCAGATGAGCGGGAATCTTCCTTGCTTAGGTTGATCTCGGGGGCGTCCACTTCAACACTTGCTGGGTGGCATGGCTCACAACAGCATCCTTCATTGCCAGCAGAGTGGGCAATATTTTAGCAGTCCTGGCAGATACCGACTCGTCACTCCCACATGTACGGATGCCTGCTGTCGTAGTGTAGTGACCAGACCTCAAATGGTCCAATCTCTGTGCTCCGGTGTCATCCCTGGATCAGTAATGCTGACACCACACAGTACTTGGAGGATTTATAACAGAGTAGCAATCACACACCTATTACATCGAGTGTCTCAAAAGAGAACGTATTACAATAAATATGGCTTAAGGCCATCTAAATACGATAACAGCGGAAGGCTTGCACGATAAGTGAGTCCATCAACTCCAACGGCATCACTGAGTATAGAACCACGACCTAAAGACACCTTACTCATCGTCTGAAAACTCTACAACATGAACGTTGCAGTCCGAAATGGGTAAGCACATGGAATATGCTGGCAATGTAACACATAGAGAGCAATGAAGGAAATAAGGCTATACATGCATATTTGGCTGGTGGAAAGCTCTATGGTTACAGTTTTGCGTAAAGCCAATTTTCCCTACTGCAAAGGAATACATTTTATTTAACTAACATGGTGGTTGTTAAACATTGAGAGTGTAGACACCCTCTCAATCCCAATTAAGCATCATCACTAAAAACCCAACAAAATTAATTAGAGTAACATGATGAGATTCACATGATAATCCAAGTACTAGATACTCAAAATGTCCATAACCGGGGACACGGCTAACCATGGTTAGTTTATACACTCTACAGAGGTTTGCGCACTTTTCCCCACAAGACTCGATCTCCTCCGTTGGGATTCTCGCACTACATGGTGTTTGAGAAACGGATGACCGAGACATAGTCTTTCAGAAGCGCTAGCACCTTACGATCGGGTAGACCGTTACACCTACTTTCCCCTACATTTGCTAGTCTACCACTGTAAGAGTTCGCACAACTTAGTCAACTACGCTAGAGCCCATAGTAGCTTGTGGCTGCGCACGGAAGTTTCTAGTATGAATAATCTCATGATCCCTTTGAGTCTGGGTGGCGGTCCAAAAGAAAAACAGGCAATCGCTGGAATACCCAGGTGCCTCAATCCACCCAGATGTGTATTTAAGTTGACACCTTAGATAAACCATTAATTTAACAAACTCACATCTGTCATGGATACACTCACCCAATCCACGTCTACTAGCATAACATGGCAATAAGCAAACGTAGAAGTAACTCCCAAATGTTTGATAATAACATGTAATAGGTACTACCTCATCTACTTCCCAAACCGACAATTTAATTAGATCCTAATCATGCAACGTGTGATAATTGATCTAATGCAATAAAACTGGGTAATAGGAGGTATGATCAAAGTGTTACTTGCCTTGCTGATGATCCGCAAAACCTAGCGATTTGAAGTAGCAAGCGTCGCACTCCGGGTACTCTATCGCAAAAAAACAAGCATACAATAAGTACTCAACTAATGCACAGGTAAAACTCAAATAAGAGATCTAACCAGAAAGTTCAACTTAACAACTCCGGTTGGCAAAAAGAATCAAATCGAACAAAGCAATGAAAGACAAATGGCAAAAGAAACAAGCTTCGTTTACTAATTTGGATCTAGATCAAAATTTTATAGAGGCAAAAACTGGTTTGAGTTGGTTAAATTAAGAGAGGGTTTCGAGACGAAACTCCAGGCGCTTGAATCGCCTGATTCCGATAAACGAGCGAAAAGTTATACTAAAACGAAAATCGGATCAGGAATCACGATCAGAAAAATCATGGATTTAATCCGAGAAAAAGAAAATGACGAACAGATTAACGAACGAACGTTCGTTATCTGGATCTAAACGATGAACGCGTCCATTAAGATGAACGAACGAGCGAACGCTCGCTAATTAACTAAACCGAGAAAAAAACAATCTATCTAAAAAAACGAATCTAAAAAACCGAAAAAACCAGTGAAAACCAACGGTTTTCTAAAAAAACCGGCGGGCAGCGGCGGTTTGACCTCGTCGGCGGCGGTGGCGGTGGCTGCAGCGGGCGGCGCGACCTAGGGTTAGGGTTGGGGCAGCGGCTTGGGCTGCTCGGGCCCCCGGGGCGCGCTATATAAAGCCCCGGCCAAGGAGTCCTGGCTGGATACAGCCCGTAGGTCGGTTCGCGATTTTTTTTTAAATAATTACGCTCAGAAAAAAAACTAAAGGAATACTAAACCGACTCCAAAAATCTCGAAATGAATTTTTCCCGGCTTCTAAAATCAAGCCGCACAGGATGAACATTTATTTGGGGCCTAAATGCAATTTTGAAAAATGTGCATTTTTCCTAAATTCAAATAAAATAGCAAATAAAACCAAAATAAAATCTTATTTGATTTTATCATTTAAATCCCCAATATTTCTTTATTTTGGGAAAGTCATTTTATTCCCTCTCTCATATTTTGATAATAGAAATAATTGAAGATAAAATCAAATAAAATCAAATGATCCTACTTTCAAAATTTGAGAAAACTCAAATATGAAAATAACGAAATCCCCAACTCTCTCCGAGGGTCCTTGAGTTGCGTGAAATTTCTAGGATTAACCAAAATGCAATAAAATATGATATGCAATGATGATCTATTGTATGACATTCCAAATTGAAAATTTGGGATGTTACAAACCTACCCCCTTAAGATGAATCTCGCCCTCAAGATTCGGGTTGGCTAGAAAATAGGTGAAGGTGGTCCTTCAGCAATTCTTCCTCTCGTTCCCAGGTGGCTTCATCCTCTATGTGGTGGCTCCACTGAACTTTGCAAAACTTGATAACCTTGCTGCGGGTGACTCGGCTGGCGTACTCAAGAATCTTAACTGGTTTCTCCTCATAGGTCAAATCACTGTCCAACTAAATCGCTTCCAGCGGCACTGTATCTCTTAGCGGTATATCAGCCATCTCTGCGTGGCACTTCTTCAACTAGGAAACGTGGAACATGTCGTGAACTCCTGACAATCCTTCGGGCAATGCCAACTTATAAGCTATTGCTCCCATACGCTCCAAAACCTTGTATGGTCCTACAAAACGTGGCGCTAACTTTCCCTTAACTCCAAAGCGCTTAACTCCACAAAGTGGAGATACTCGAAGATAAACTCGGTCTCCGACTTCATAAACTATCTCCTTGTGTTTAGAATCTGCATAGCTCTTCTGCCTGGACTGGGCTGCCTTGAGCCTGTCGCGAATCAATTTTACTTTCTGCTCAGACTCCTTAATCAGGTCTGGTCCAAACAACTGGTGGTATCCAACTTCATCCCACGACAATGGGGTCCTGCACCTCCTTCCGTACAAGGCCTTGAAAGCGGCCATCTTCAAACTTGATTGATAACTGTTGTTGTAAGAGAACTCTGCGTATGGCAAATTCTCGTCCCAACTAGATCCATAATCTAGCGCACAAGCTCTCAGCATATCCTCCAAAATCTGATTGACTCTCTCAGTCTGTCCATATGTCTGCAGATGGAAAGTTGTACTGAACTCTAGCCTGGTACCCAAAGTTTCATGCAACTGATTCCAGAACTTTGAGGTAAATTGGGTTCCTCTGTGTCATACAATGCTCCTTGGAACTCCGTGCAGACATACGATCCTGGTCATGTATATCTTTGCCAACTTAGCACTAGTATAGGTAGTCTTCACTGGAATGAAATGAGCTACCTTTGTCAAACGATCGACTACAACCCAAATCGAGTCATAGCCTGAACGAGTTCTGGGCAATCCTGTAATAAAATCCATGCCTAACTTATCCCACTTCCATTCGGGTATCGGCAATGACTGTAGCAATCCCGCTGGCTTCTGATGCTCTGCCTTTACTCTCTGACATACATCACAAACTGCTACATACTCCGCAATATCCTTCTTCATTCCGGTCCACCAGAAAGTATCCTTCAAATCCAAATGCATCTTGGTATTTCCTAGGTGAATCGAATATGGTGAATCATGGGCCTCTTGCAGAATCAACTTCCTGATCTCCGAATCATTAGGCACATAAACACGGTCTTCAAACCATAAGGTATCTGCTCATCCTCACGAAATCCTTTAGCTTTTCCTTTGCTCATTTTCTCCTTAATAGAAGCAATCTCCTTGTCAGTCCTTTGAGCTTCTTTGATCTTATCCATCAAAGTAGACTGAATCTCCAATGCTGCTACATAGCCTCTCGGGACTATCTCCAAACATAGCTCATGAAGATTTTCGGCTAACTCCCTTGGTAAATCTCCCGTCATTAGGGTGTTGACATGACTTTTACGGCTCAGCGCGTCGGCTACTACGTTAGCCTTTTCGGGGTGGTAATGCAATCTCATATCATAATCCTTGATGAGCTCCAACCATCTCCTTTGCCTGAGATTCAACTCCTTCTGCGTGAAAATATACTTCAAACTCTTGTGATCCGTGTACACCTCACAATGATTTCCAATGAGAAAATGTCTCCAAGTCTTCAACGCATGCACTACGGCTTCTAACTCCAAATCATGCGTGGCATAATTTAACTCATGAGGCTTAAGCTGTCGAGAGGCATATGAAACCACTCTTCCTTCCTGCATAAGCACTGCTCCAAGTCCTCGACGTGAAGCGTCGCAATACACCTCATAATCCTTGGTCTGATCTGGCAAAATCAACACTGGTGATGTAACCAAACGTTTCTTCAACTCCTGGAAATTGGCCTCACATTCCTCAGTCCATTTGAACTTGGTGTCCTTCTTCAACAACTCCGTCATAGGCTTCGCAATCGTTGAGAAATTTTCAATGAATCTCCGGTAGTATCCTGCGAGTCCAAGAAAACTCCGAATCTCCCCAACTGTTGTTGGTGCTTCCCAATTTGTTACAGTGTCAACCTTGGTGAGATCTACTGCTATACCTTCTCCGGATATAACGTGTCCGAGAAATCCAACTTCCTTCAACCAAAACTCACATTTGCTAAACTTGGCATATAACCGATGTTCTCTGAGTTTACCAAGTACCAAACGCAAATGCTCTTTATGCTCCTCTTCATTCTTCGAGTAAACCAGGATATCATCAATGAACACTATGATGAACTTATCCAAAAACTCCATAAATACTTTGTTCATCATGTTCATAAAATATGCAGGTGCGTTAGTCAGTCCAAACGACATGACCGTATACTCGTACAGTCCATACCTGGTGGTAAAAGTCGTCTTAGGTATATCCTGTTCTCAAATCTTCAACTGATGGTATCCTGATTGCAGATCGATCTTGGAAAATACCTTAGCTCCTTGCAATCGATCAAACAGATCATTGATCATCGATAGTGGGTACTTGTTCTTGATGGTTACTTCATTCAATTCTCGATAATCAACAACCATCCTTAAAGATCCATCCTTCTTCTCCACTAGAAGTACTGGCGATCCCCAAGGCGAAGAACTTGGTCGGATATATCCTTTATCCAGTAACTCCTTAATCTGCTTCTTAATCTCTTCCAAATCCTTTGCGGGCATCCTATATGGTCTCTTAGATATTGGCCCTGTGCCTGGCAAAAGCTCAATCAAAAACTCAATATCTCTATCCGGTGGCATGCCTGGCAACTCCTCTGGAAATACATCAGGGAAATCCTTCACTACTGGTACTTCCTCCTGCACAACTCCTGTTAACGAATTTACTTGAGTCCTTTTAGGCACATGCCAGGATACATACTTGATCCTTCTCCCTTCTGGGGTGGTAAGCAAAATTAACTTACTGGCGCAATCAATGTTTCCTCCATACATTGACCGCCAATCCATACCCAGGATTACATCCAAACCTTGTGATTCCAAAATGATCAAATCCGAGGGAAACACATGCCTACCTATACTCAATGGCACTTGAAAACATCCCTTACTAGCCATATACTCCGCTCCCGGTGAGCTTACTAACATAGGTGTTCTAAGAACTTTGGTGGGCAGGTTATACTTATCCACGAATCCCCTTGATATGTATGAATGCGATGCACCAGTATCGAAAAGAACGAGTGCAGTAAATGACTTAACCAAAAACTTACCGATTACTGCATCCAGCTGCTCTTCAACCTCCTCCACGCTAACGTGGTTTACCTGTCCCCTATTGAAAGGGTTTGGCTTCTTCCCAGAGCTTCCATTGCCATTTCCATTCTGAGATTCAGGACATTCATTGGCATAATGTCCGGTCTTCTGGCATTTAAAACAAGTGACTTGGCTCAGGTCTCTTTTGGCTGGGGTTGATGGGTTGGTACGGTTCTGGCCGTTGCTTCCTCCATTCCCATTACCATTCTTGGTGCCATTATGATTGTTGGAGCTACCTCCTCCATGGGTATGCTGAAAATGTCCTCCCGGTCTAGGGGTGAAACATGGCTTCTGCTGAGCTCCTGAATTGTACTTCCCTTGTCCATACTTCCTCTTGCGATTCTCAATCTGCTGCTGCTTCCCTTCAATCATGAGAGCATGATCTACCAACTCCTGGTAGTTGTTGAAGGTTGCTACCATCAACTGCATGCTCAACTCATCATTCAGTCCTTCCAGAAACTTCTCCTGCTTAGTTGCATCCATAGCAACGTCATCTGGAGCATAACGTGCTAGCTTACTAAAGTCCTCCACATACTGGCCAATTGTCCGTCCTCCTTGGCGCAAGTTGCGAAACTCACGCTTCTTCATGGCCATAGCTCTTGCTGAAACATGGGTAGTACGGAAAGCCTGCTGGAACTGGTCCCATGTGATAGTATCAATAGGGAAAGTGGCTGTGAAATTCTCCCACCATGATGTTGCGGGTCTGTCAAGCTGATGTGTGGCAAACTTTACCTTTTCCGCATCTGTGCATCCTGTCATGGTCAACTCCCTTGCTGTCTTGCGGAGCCAATCATCTGCTACTATAGGCTCGGCGCTACTGAAAAACACCGGCGGATTCAGCCTAAGAAAACGGGCTAAGTGATCAATAGGTGGTGGTGGTGGTGGTGGGTTGTTGTTGTTGTTCCTCTGATTCTGATTCTAGACTAGCAACTGCATCAATGTGTTCTGCTGCTGGATCAACTGAGTGAGCTCCGGTGGGAAGGTAAATCTGGGGTCACGTCTCGGAGGCATCTGAGGGTTTAGAAAAGATGAGATTTAAGAATAGAGAGGGGTCTAGAGAGAAAACACTACCCATATGCACATGAGGCAAAAGCAAACAATTCACTTCAACCAATCAAACAAGAGCATACAATCGATCTAACTATCGCAAAAGTGCTCGGACTACTATATTTACATGATGGACTACTACTACTGTGGGCGGTGGTCTACTAGAAATATTCTTCGGTTGCAGACTCCATGATATCTGCTCCTGCTTCATCAACATAGTCATCATCGCTATCATCTGGATCCGAGTTGGTGTCGTCGATGATGATGTAGTCTTCCGGGCGAATCTCCTTGGGTTCTTCGTCTTCTTCTACTGGTCTAGGGCCTCCCATGAATATTGCTAGCTTCATTGTTAGGTCAGCATTCTTATCCACTAGTACTTCGATTTCCTCTTCATAATCTTCACGTGTAGCCTTGAGTTCTTCCTCCAGTTCCTTCATTCTTGTCCTCGCCTTCTTCAGATCTATCATGTCGGTGCACATCTGGTTCTCCTGACGTCAAATGTGCTGGTTTAACTCCTGGATAAAAGCTGCAATTGATCTATCCTTCCTGGTGCTGATCATCTCCTAGTGCTCATCTCAGCGCCCACAAATCTGGTAGATAGTATCCTTGAGATCATTGCGGTAAACTTCTCCAATGCGTCCCATGGCGATGTGAGCTGCCATGCTCTTTCCTAGACTCCAGGTTGGTGCATCAAAGGAAAACTCTATGGGCTCAGTGACTGGCATGAACGTCCTTCCTGGAACTTGAACTTGAATCATCCAGCGCTCTTCTTCAGGTAAAGTGGTGTTGTAGGTTTCGGTGAAGCTTGGTACTCCTATGTTCAGATATCTAGTGACTTCCTTCAAGTGACGCCCAAAGGGTGTATCTTCATCCGGTTGCGTGAACTTGTTCCTTACATCCGCCATCCTAAAAGAGTAGAAAAGATGAGGAGTCAGAATGAGAAGAGTGAGTAGTGATCTAGGGTTTTAGCTTAGTGGTCGTGTCCTACAGTCAACATGGCTCTGATACCATCTTGTAGCGACCAGACCTCAAATGGTCCAATCTTTGTGCTCCGGTATCATCCCTGGATCAGTAATGCTGACACCACACAGTACTTGGAGGATTTATAACAGAGTAGCAATCACACACCTATTACATCGAGTGTCTCAAAAGAGAACTTATTACAATAAATATGGCTTAAGGCCATCTAAATACGATAACAGCGGAAGGCTTGGAAGATAAGTGAGTCCATCAACTCCAACGGCATCACTGAGTATAGAACCATGACCTAAAGGCACCTTACTCGTTGTCTGGAAAGTCTGCAAAATGAATGTTCAAGCCTGAAATGGGTCAGCACATGGAATATGCTAGCAATGTAACACATAGAGAGCAATGAAGGAAATAAGGCTATACTACATGCATATTTGGCTGGTGGAAAGCTCTATGGTTACAGTTTTGCGTAAAGCCAATTTTTCCCTACTGCAAAGGAATACATTTTATTTAACTAACATGGTGGTTGTTAAACATTGAGAGTGTAGACACCCTCTCAATCCCAATTAAGCATCATCATTAAAAACCCAACAAAATTAATTAGAGTAACATGACGAGATTCACATGATAATCCAAGTACTAGATACTCAAAATGTCCATAACCGGGGACACGGCTAACCATGATTAGTTTATACACTCTACAGAGGTTTGCGCACTTTTCCCCACAAGACTCGATCTCCTTCATTAGGATTCTCGCACTACATGGTGTTTGAGAAACGGATGACCGAGACATAGTTTTTCAGAAGCGCTAGCACCTTACGATCGGGTAGACCGTTACACCTACTTTCCCCTACATTTGCTAGTCTACCACTGTAAGAGTTCGCACAACTTAGTCAACTACGCTAGATCCCATTGTAGCTTGTGGCTGCACACGGAAGTTTCTAGTATGAATAATATCATGATCCCTTTGAGCCTGGGTGGTGGTCCAAAAGAAAAACAGGCAATCGCTGGAATACCCAGGTGCCTCAATCCACCCAAATGTGTATTCAAGTTGCCACCTTAGATAAACTATTAATTTAACAAAGTCACATCTGTCATGGATACACTCACCCAATCCACGTCTACTAGCATAGCATGGCAATAAGCAAACATAGAAGTAACTCCCAAAAGTTTGATAATAACAGGTAACAGGTACTACCTCATCTACTTCCCAAACCCACGATTTAATTAGATCATAATCATGCAATGTGTGAGGATTGATCTAATGCAATAAAACTGGGTAATAGGAGGTATTATCAAAGTGTTACTTGCCTTGCTGATGATCCGCAAAACCTAGCGATTCAAAGTAGCAAGCGGCGCACTCCGGGTATTCTATCGCAAACAAACAAGCATACAATAAGTACTCAACTAATGCACTGGTAAAACTCAAATAAGAGATCTAACCAGAAAGTTTAACTTAAGAACTCCGGTTGGCAAAAAGAATCAAATCGAACGAAGTAACGAGAGACAAACGGCAAAAGAAACAAGCCTCGTTTACTAATCTGGATCTAGATCAAAATTTTACACAGGCAAAAACTAGTTTGAGTTGGTTAAACGGAAAGAGGGTTTCGAGACGAAACTCCAGGCGCTTGAATCGCCTGATTTCGATAAACGAGCGAAAAGTTATACTAAAACGAAAATCGGATCAGGAATCGCGATCAGACAAATCACGGATTTAATCCGAGAAAAAGAAAACGACGAACAGATTAACGAACGAACGTTCGTTATCTGGATCTAAACGATGAACGCGTTCGTTAAAACGAACGAATGAGCGAATGCTCGCTAATTAACTAAACCGAGAAAAAAACCGATCTATCTAAAAAACGAATCTAAAAAACCGAAAAAAACCGGTGAAAACCAACGGTTTTCTATAAAAACCGGTGGGCGGCCGCGGTTTGACCTCGTCGGCGGGAGGGCTCCGGCGGCAGCGGGGCAGCGGCGACGGCAGTGTCGGCGGCGGCGGCGGCTGTAGCGGGCGACACTGCCTAGGGTTAGGGTTGTGGCGGCGGCTTGGGCTGCTCGGGCCCCCGGGGAGCGCTATATAAAGCCCCGGCCAGGGAGTCCTGGCCGGATACGGCCCGTAGGTCGGTTCGCGATTTTTTTAAATAATTACGCTCAGAAAAAAAACAAAAGGAATACTAAACGGACTCCAAAAATCTTGAAATAAATTTTCCCCGGCTTCTAAAATCAAGCCGCACAGGATGAACATTTATTTTGGGCCTAAATGCAATTTTGAAAAACGCGCATTTTTCCTAACTTCAAATAAAATAGCAAATAAAACCAAAATAACATCTTATTTGATTTTATCATTTAAATCCCCAATATTTCTTTATTTTGGGAAAGTCATTTTATTCCCTCTCTCATATTTTGATAATAGAAATAATTGAAGATAAAATCAAATAAAATCAAATGATCCTACTTTCAAAATTTGAGAAAACTCAAATATGAAAATAACGAAATCCCCAACTCTCTCCGAGGGTCCTTGAGTTGCGTGAAATTTCTAGGATCAACCAAAATGCAATAAAATATGATATGCAATGATGATCTATTGTATAACATTCCAAATTGAAAATTTAAGATGTTACACGTAGCCTGCACATCTGCAACCGGCGGAGATGCTCGGCCGCTTGCATCAGAGCTAGTGGGAATAGTGGATGCTGCAGCAGCAGGTTTGTCCACTGGCGCCTCATGAACGTCTGAGTTGCCACCTGTCGACAGCTTTGACTGTATGTGTTCGAGTGGGTCTCTCGAGTTCTGCTTGGTCACGCATGTGGTAGTCTTCTTCACCCTGAAAAAAAACACGAACATTGTTAGATGAACAGCTGATAATTGCAAATGTAGGTGGAATAAGAGTTGCCATGTGGCCTAGGTAGCAGTTGCCATGCAGAACAAGCAGGAGTTGCCATGGTAACATCTTAAAAAATGTAAGAAATGTGTGATGTGCCAGGGCTGCCATTTCAAAACTAGGTGTGGATGAGTGCACAAACAAAAAATGGAAAAGCTGGTAGTTGCCATGTAGGTGGAATAAGAGTTGCCATCTTGACTAGTTAGCAGTTGCTATGCAAAACAAGAAGGAGTTGCCATGTAGTAAAAAGAAATTGAGCATGGGAGAAACAGCAGTTGCAATGTGGGACTGATGACAGTAGCCCATGTGGCAAGCTCAACAGCTGCATTGAAAAGCAAAAATATTGCAATATGGCAATGAAAAAGAACATGGATAACCTACTTCTTGAGTGTCTTCCTCAAATCTGGCAACACGACAGGATCACCAGTGTTGGACGTCGACGTACGAGGAGATGACCTAGTGGAAGGCGTGTCACCAGCAATAGGGGCACCCTTGTTCAATCGAGCAGAAATACGGGTTGGCATTGGTGCTTGTTTCTTCATAACTGCTCGTCCACCGGCTGTCGCCTCGCTGCACATATAAGAAAGTGGCAAGAAAAGGGTACCAAGTGTCAGACACGAAAAACGTTGTCGCTCTTAGCAAAACAAATGGAAAAAGGGGGGTCAGTCTGTTCGAAAGGAGAGACAAAACAAAACACTAAAATAGAAGTCGAACCTCCTCCTAGCAGCTAAGGGATCGGTCCTAAGTCTCTTGACAAGAGAGCCCTGCCCAACATCCTCTTGATCCCTCCCCCTCTTTGAGGGCGACATCCCCTTGCCTCTCGCAGCTGCCTGTTCTTTGACTTTCTCCGGTGAGGGGACATCTAGTGCACCCTTGCCCTTCTTACCACCTGCACAAACTTCAACATGTTCATCATCGTCGGTGTCATATTGCACGTTCTTCATGTCATCGTCGGTGTCATATTGCACGTTCTTCATGTCATCGTCATCGTCCTTGTCAAGAGCAGCATCTCCATCTAGTTCATCTTGTGTGTCAGGAAGCTCCTACGAGCTGTTGTAGTTGTACCGACCACGACAACCAGTTGGCCGATGTGTCCGTTCTGCAACAAATGGAGTGAACTGCCTCGCAACCGCGTCGCTGTCAGAGCCATTAAGGGACGTCCAACCCTCAACCAACTTCCCGAGCAAGCTGGTCATTCCGGATGCAAACTGCCCAATTAGATGCTCAACAGGTGCCCTCGCCTGTGCATGAAACAAGAAGCAGCAGTAACCAACCGTATTGAAGTCACGTGCACAAGATCAAAATAAACCAAACACAACCATATATATATATATATATCCTTGATTACCTCAACATGACAAGACGGAGTTGAGTGCACGTCCATCCACTTTCCAAAGTTTTGAGGCCCAGCAAACACGTTGTAGTCTATAGCATGCTTGGCCATCAGCTGGAAAAACCAAAAAAAATAGCTAGCATGTAAAGAGAGAAAACAATGAACACTTACTAACAGTTCATGTATTGAAAAATGAAAAATAAAAAAGAGGAAGAGGATGGAAGTTTCAAAATGGATGGCAGAGTTGCCATGTGGCGTAAGACATGGATACCATGCGCAGACAACCATGGCTAACAAGGTAGTCATCTCTTGTTAGCCACAGACGGTTGTCGTATGGGGATTTTTTTCATATGTTATGCAACGTCAAAATTGAAAGAATGCCATGCAAAGAAAGAAGCCAGAACTAACCTTCAGTTTCCCGTATTTCATATCAGTTATCTTGTCCGCGGCAAGCACAACCTTGACAACATCATAAGTCCACGCAGAAACAACAAACTTGTGTGGAGGCGGCGGGCCTCCTATCCCAGTAAAGTCCACAGTGGACAGATCAAGACAATTGACGTACATGAGCTAATGTACAACAATGTAAAAAGAAAAAAATATCAGTTGCCATCATGGTATTTTGCAAAAAAGAGAAGCTAACGTATGTTCCTTCAATCATCAAGTTGGAGGGCTGAAGAAAGAAAAGAGTTGCCATGTATTTCTGTTAGTTGCCGGCAGTTGCCATCTTGTTATGATCGTAGTTGTCATCTAGTTATGTTGCCAGTTGCCATCTTATTATGATGGTAGTTGCCACATTGTCACCATCATGGTTGCCATGCATGCTCAAGGAGCTAGGAGTGTTTGCAAAAGAGTAGTACAAAACTACCATTAAATGGAGTCGGCAACCCTTCTGGTACATCTTGTTTGAGAATGCATCATGCAGGAAGTCCGCAATGAACTTACACCAATTCATGTTCTTCACTTCTTTCAGTTTTTCCTGCATGACACAAATTTCAGGACAAGAAGTTGCTGCATCAGAAATCAAAATGGGTAAACATAAAAAAACTGGCAGTGACTAGCTTACATATGACATAGGAGTTAAAAGATTGAAGGAAAAATGAAGGAGTAGAGATAGAGCATTCACCAGGATGGGGAAGCATTTGTTGCTTGGATGAAGAGATGTGGTCGGCGCAAAAACAGCTGAGATCAGGTACATGAGTAGCTTCATCTTAAAAACTTCGCCATGGGTTTTCATGCCCTTCAGCGAATTTGCCAGCACGGTCGTGTTCGGCATGGATGTCATCCCAGGAAACAAACGAGCAAACAACATTTCCTCAATCGTATTATTAACCTCATACGGGACTTTGATTTCTCCACGGGGCACACCCAACATGCAGAACACGGATACCTCGTCTAACAACAGTCTTCCACGTCCCGGAATCACAAATTCCCTGGGGGCGGGCTCGTAAATCTCACCGAGCCAGTCGCATACAGGGTTCACTAGATTCTTGCACCGAACATCCATCAGAGCCTGCATCCCCAACTCAGCAGCAGCTCCCTTCTGGTCGTCGGTGAATCCGTCAATATAGTCAGACGTTCCTGTGAAGCCCTATTACGATTACGTTTCTTCTTCTCCAAAACAGAGAAATGATTATTTGTTGCCATGTTTCACCATCATGAAAATTTAGTCCCTATCAGACGATTGCAAACTCAACATGACATTGAAGACATATGGGGGAGG